>NC_057812.1:87828780-88101555 GCF_018294505.1 Triticum aestivum | reverse complement strand
AATCCTCCCACTTGGGGGCTTAGCTGCAGTCGAGCACTCGCCTAAGTTTTCTCGCTAAGAGGCTTAACGGTAGTCCAACACTCGCCTAAGTTTGAAAAAATCCTACCGAGTGGAGAGCAATCCTCCCACTCGGGGGCTTAGCTGCAGTCCAGTACTCGCCTAAGTTTAAGACCCATTCCTATCCGCAAGGACGACGAGGTGCAGGTCAACTGCAACCTTCTCCTTCGGAGCTGCGGGACAAATACAACGTCCGCTCCATCCCTATCCGCAAGGATGACGAGGTGCAGGTCGACTGCAACCTTCTCATTTGGAGCTACGGCACAAATACAACGTCCGCTCCATCCCTATCCGCAAGGACGACGAGGTGCAGGTTGACTGCAACCTTCTCCTTCAGAGCTGCGGCACAAATACACGTCCACTCCATCCTTATCCGCAAGGATGACGAGGTGCAGGTCGACTGCCACCTTCTCCTTCGGAGCTGGGCACAAATACAACGTCCGCTCCATCCGTATCCGCAAGGACGAAGAGGTGCAGCAAGCAAAGTCCATCCGAAGGCAAACACAAGCACATTCGGAGATAAACCAAATTCAGATAAATACTAAAAGGTTCCAAGCAGCGAATCAAAGGTACTCGGGCACCAAGCCCGAAGGAGTTTAACGGTTACTGGAACCACTCGGCATTCCGAGGCAAATTTAAAGCGTATCCAAGTTTCATAAGATTGTTCATTCAGCCGAAGGAGGGCTGGCAGGCTCCACGAACGAGTCTAGATCGATCCGATCAGCGATCCGAGTGGCGGCAGCAATGAAAGTCTCCATGAAGGACTGGAAGTCGTGCTTTTTGGTGTTAGCGACTTTGATCGCAGCCAGCTTGTCTTCATGAGCCTCCTTGCAATGGACTCGCACCAGGGACAACGCCACATCAGCACCACACCGGGCGGAGGATTTCTTCCATTCTTGCACTCGGTCAGGGATCTCGTTCAGTCAAGTCATCAAAGATTCCAGATCATTCTAAAGCGTCGCCCCCGGCCAAAGCATCGAGTCGATTCGAGAGACAACCTCCTTCAGGCGTGCGAGGTAGCTTGTGACGCTGGCGATACGGGACTCCAGTCGGAGCACGTTCATCGCAGTTTCATCGCAGACCGGGGAAGCGATAGGGTCCAGACCCGTCTCCACCCTCCCAGTTTTTCGTCAAAGTCTTGATAGAGTTCTGCAGCCAAAAGTTAGTTCAATCAACCGAGCAAAATCCGATGGCAAGCATCAACAAAGTCGGATTAAAAGAAATACCTCCCAGCACGAGATAAAGCTTCTTGGCGAGGGTCCTCAGATAAGCTTCTGTGTCGTTCCTCTTGCGGATCGCAGACTCCAACTTTTCGTTCAGGACGACCTTATCCTTCTTCAGGCTGGTCACTTCGCGGTTAGCTTCATTAAGACAAGATGTCAGTCTAGTCACCTCTCCTTCAAGCGTTCTGACTGAAGCAAGCTTCTTGTTTGCGAGAACGGTCTTGTCTTGGGCTGCTTTTTGCGCGGCGGCGAGGTCCGAGTCCTTCTTGTCCAGAGCCAACTTCATTTTCTCTGCAAAAGAAATAATCGAATGAAAAAAGAGATCAAAGAGATATATTGAAGTTCAGTCGGCAATCAGTTACCTTCCATACCAGCGGCCTGGTCTTGAGCTTTTTTCAGATTTTGCTGAGCCAATTCCAACTCTAAGTTGAGTTGCCTCTGCTTCTCTTCGAGTTTGGCAAACTTGGAGATAAGGCTACAAGACTTCTATAGGAGGCAAGAGACAGATCAATCGATAGGTTCGAAGGCAGTTCATTTTCGAGTGAATAAAACCTAAAGAAGTGGACAACAAGCTGTTCAGACCCCAGTCGACTGCCAGCAGTCGACCGTGGTCTCGGGGACTACACCCAGTGGGTGCACTTGGCGTGCCCCCACCAGTTTTGATCCCACTCGACTGGCCCGCCGGAGTCGAGTGCAAGGAGTAAAAAAAAGAGAGAGAAAGAACAATTGCACCGTCAAGAAAAAAGAATTCAGACCACAGTTGACTGCCAGCAGTCGACCGCGGTCTCGGGGACTACACCCAGTGGGTGCACTTGGCATGCCCCCGCCGGTTCTGATCCCACTCGCCCAGACCGAGTGGAAGAGCGAAACTACCAAAAACGACAGCAACACCCAGTGGGTGCTCTAATTCAACGCGAACAACAGGAGATTGTGCAGAAGAAGATTTCTCGAGAACAAAAACAGTCGGAAAGTCTACTCACCTGGACATTGGCCCGAATGGCGGCACTAGCGTCGTAGGCAGCCTGACTGCTCTCGTGCACTATCTTCACCCGCTCCATCATCATATCAGCCTGTCGGATGGCTTCCGCAGCCGCTTCCGACTGGTTGTCTGGGATGGGGTAGCTGGTGAAAAAATGTGCAGACGACCCAGGTGCGGCTGCTTGAGGCTCCGTGGTGTGGAGTTGGATAGTTGAAGGAACCACAGGCGCGGTCGACCGCGTGGATGCCCACTTGGCAAGGGTGCAGCGAACGTCACAGTGGCCCTGCCCACATCTTCAGCTTGACAGACGGGAGGCATTGCAGTTGGTTCTTGCCGAGCCACCCTGCCAGCTGTTACCTTCTTGCTCTTCCTAGGCTTAGGAGCCACATCTTCGTCGTCGTCCGGAAGGTCAATGATGTTGGGTGGAGCTGCAAGACAGAACATTCGACCCCAAGTGAACCACTCGACCCTAAAAGGATCAAGAATCGAAATCGCAAGAGTTCATATCTGGGTTAGAGGTTACCGCATCCTCCATTTCCTCGTCCCGGTACTGGTATGAAGAGGTCCCTGACGTAGCAGCACTGCAAAGGCCCGCATTCAATCGGTTACACCCAGTTAATCGAATCCACATAAAGGACAAGTCAGATGGTTACCCGAAGATAGTAGGAACGGTCACTTTGATCTGAGGCAAAGCTTTGGGTGGTTTGGAAGAGATGGCTTTCGGCACCTTCGGCGTTGGAAGCGGCACGACCTTGGATTGCTTCGGAGGTTTCTCAGTCGGCGTCGGGGAAGACGTCCTGGGGCGCTTCGAGGATTGCCCGATCGGCGCAGCCACCAAGTCCGGAGCGCGTGCCGGGTCATGAGTGTGCTTGGACCTCCTCTCCCTGCGAGGAGGCGAGTCGACTTCTTCCTCATCGGTCGATTCATCGCTCTCCTCGTCCTCCTCGGCTTCCGAATGCTCCTCGCCGCTCTCGCCCCCGCTGCCTTCTTCTTCAGCGCCGGGGTCCTGCACTCCATTGGGCATCGAGTACATTTCAATGAGGGCCTGGAAGGATAACAATCAAAAGACATTCAGTCGACCACAAACGGGACATCACGTGGTGAATCGGAAAGATACTTGATAAAACAGAGATATACCTGCTCCGGCTGGCGCGAGTTATCGAATGGAATCACCCTCCTGGATCCCCGAGGGTTTTCTTTGTTGCCAGTGATTCCCCTCAACCAGTTCTCCAAGATATCCTCGCTAACCTCCTCCAGGTGGATCCGAGTGGTATCCTCGAGCCCAGAGTACATCCACATCGGATGATCGTGCTCCTGAAGAGGTTGGATGCGTCGACCGAGAAAGACCTCCAGTAGATCCATCCCGGTCACTCCGTCGCGGACAAGCTGGACGACCCGTTCAACCAGCTCCTTGACCTGCGCCTTCTCTTCTGGAACTACCTTCAGGGGAGCAGGCTTCTCCACTGGAGCCAAGGAAAAAGGAGGAAGTCCAGTCGACTGGCCAGGGGTTGGCTAATCCTTGCAATAAAACCAAGTCGACTGCCAGCCCCGGGCCGAGTTAGGAAGGATCATCGCTGGGAAAGTACTCTTGCTCCTCATCTGGATCCCCAGACCACCGCACATCTGGATCACCCGCGTCCTCTCGTCACTCGACTTGGCCTTTTTGACCGACTGGGAACGGCAAGTGAAGATGTGTTTGAAAAGCCCCTAGTGCGGTCAACAGCCCAAGAAGTTTTCACACATGGACACGAAAGCGACCAGATAGACTATGGTGTTCGGAGTGAAATGGTGGAGCTGAGCCCCAAAGAAGTTCAAAAAACCCCGGAAGAAAGGGTGGGGAGGCAGTGAGAATCCGTGATCTACGTGGGTTGCTAGGAGGACACACTCACCCTCTCTAGGCTGCGGCTCGGTTTCATCCCCCGGGAGCCGAGCCGACTTGTGGGGGATCAATCCCCCCTCCATCAGGTCGTCGAGGTCGTCCTGCGTGATTGCCGAGCGGATCCAGTCGCCCTAGATCCAGCCCGCCGGCAGACCGGACCTCGACGAGGATCCGCCCCGGCTGGTCCGCTTGCCCTTCGCCTTCGCGGTCGCCTTCTTCGTGCGTTCCAGCGCCGCCGTCTTATCCTTCCCCATGGTGGCGGATCAAGCTCGAGCGGAGGTCCGGCGACGAGGCGGAAGCGAGAGTGGTGGAGGGATCGGGAGAAAGAGAAGAGAGAATGGGGGCGTGCGGAGCAGAGGCCTGGCCCGAGACCTTTTATAAGGCCTTCCACCGAGTGGCTGACTAGTGGACCCAAGCGATCTAAACAAATCCTGCAACAGTCACGCGCGCAGTACATGGTGAAAAAGGTGGCGCGGGGATTGAGGAGACTTACCTAATCTGTCCCGATAACCTCGGTTCCTCCCGTCCGGCGCGCTTCCCAAAATTCGAATCCCACGAGATCTGCGGAGAGTGGAACAACCTTTCAGACTGAAGACAAACACCCTCTACATCATCATTCAGAATTCAACCATGAAAGTTCACTCGACAACAACCAAGAATGGACCAAGGCGATTGAGAAAGGAGTCGACGTCGTCTCCCCAACTCATTGTTTTAGGACAAGGCATATTCATAGCACAAAGAGTGGGTCGGAAGTGTTCTCAACCCCTTCCTTACTCAAACCCTGATCCATTCGGGGGCTAATGATGAAGCTATGTACCTAGGGTAGGGTCATGGACCTGTCCAGCATACCCTCCCCAAGGACATCTTTACAAAGAATCAGAAGCAGTCGAAGAAAAATCATCATCCACTCGACCGTGGAGATGCGTTCACTCGACCCCCTTGAAGACACTCGACCACCAGAAGACGAGGAACCCTCCACTCTGCAATGGTTAGGACTTAAACCGTAGCATTATGAGCATTTATGACATTTACTGTAGACGTTACTAGTAACGCCTTTCCTTTATGAGCATTGAACTCTGTGTAATGGAGGGGAGCTGGGGTCCTGGCACACTCTATATAAGCCACCTCCCTCCTCTGGGATAAGGGTTCGCACTTTTGTAAACACACACACACACACATAATCCAGTCGACCGCCTCAGGGCACCGAGACGTAGGGCTGTTACTTCCTCCGAAAAGGGCCTGAACTCGTAAAACTCATGTGTACAACTACTCCATAGCTAGGATCTTGCCTCCTCATACCTACCCCCCATTCTACTGTCAGTCTTAGATCCACGACACACCCTCCATGCCCAAGACCTCTATTGGCACCAGGCCAAGTTGCTGATCCCTCAAGCATTAGACGAGGTGAGGAATTTCTCGCTGAATGGGCCAAGCGTCAAGCTAAGTTGCCCAAAGTAGCAAAAGAGGCAGTGAAGAAATTCAATGAAGACTCTGCTACTGCTGCCACTGCTATGGCCTCTGCTAGAAAGCCCAAAAAGGCCATGCCTAAGAAGCCCGCTCACAAGACCAGTGCTTCTTCTTCAATGCCCTCACGGCCAAGCTCTTCTGCTAACCCTCACGGCCAATTCCTCAAGCTGCCCCAGTTCCTCAAGTTCCAAAACCCTTAGCTCCTCTGGCAAAGTCCTCAGCACCTGTGCATCTCGCCTCGTGCCAAAGGACCACAGGAATATCTATTGCCTCAGGAGCCTCTGCAAGTTCTTCAGCTCCTCTGCATTCCTCAGCTGGACCCACATTGCTAAAGACCAAGGCCACTGCTGGACGAGGCACTAGACCCAGTCCTCAAAAGAAGCATGTCTCCTTTCAAGTACTGTCCCCTGATGATGATGAACTCGCAAAAATCATCAGAGATAGAGAGCAGAGGGGTGCTAGAGCCAAAGGAAGTGAAGTTCCTCTCCTACTGGATCCAAAGTTGATCCTTGAATATATTGATCTCTGGCACAAGGACCCCAACTCTCCTATGCCAGACTTCAAGCTGACTTCTGGCCAAAGTCACATGCTGACCGCCTTCATAGGCGAAGAAAAATGGAAGTTTGAAAAGGCCAGGCAGCTGAAGAAAGCGCAATAAAAGAAAGAGCACTATCTGAAGAAGAACGTTGTCAAGATGACAACTGATGAACTTGTGGCTGTTCAAGCTGAGATCAAAAACCTCAGTGATGAATTTGATGCCTACCAGGCTGACTGGAAGGGAGCCAAAGTCAGATTTGTGAAATTGGCAAAGACATTCACCCCCAATATTGCTACTCAAACGCACATTAAAATTCCTCAGGCTGATGCATCTTCTCGGCCGACTGAAGAACATGCCAGCACCGCTGATGACAATCAGGGTACTGAAGAAAATGAGAGTACCAGGGCTGATGACTGCATTCTAGCCGCTGACGACATTGCCAGGGCAACCACTAGTGTTGCACCTGAAGAATAAGCCAGGCTAGCTGAGGCATCAACCGCTAAGCCTGAAGAATCTGAACCAACCAGGGCAACTGCATCAGTTGCACCTAAGGAAACTGAACCTATTTCCTCTGCTCCTCCTGCATCAACAACAAGTACAGTTCTTCCTTCTACATCAGAAGCGAAGAAAACCAAAGCTGCGAAGTGAGCACTGGTGAAGAAAAGGAAAGCATCTACTTCATTTCAGTCTTCAGCACCGAAGAAGATGAAGAAATTGACAAGCTCTTTTGAGAATCCGATCGATGCTATTCCAGTTTCAAGCATGCCATCAAAGGAACTCGTTCCTTTTGGTGAAGACTATGTGATCCCAAGCGGATCGGATCAAGACGCTCCTTCTGCTGCTTCTATAGAGCAGATGGATGAAGAAATTGAAGCGGATGATATCCATTCAACTCCAATCATCTCATCGCCTATGCCCTAGTTCACAGCTGAAGAGGCAGGCGTTGAAGAATTAAATATAGAAGATGAAGACGTGGATATTGGATGCTCCACTCCAGTGGTAAATGATGACTATTGGGATAGTCAGCACCCCAACTCTTCGCTCTTCACCCCTCTACAAAAAATCCCTCAGTCCCCTGTGCACACTGAAGTTCTTATGGGCTCTGAAGAACCTCGTATCCCTGAAGCAATTCCAGCCACGAGTGCTGATGAAAATGCTACTAAAGAAGTTCCAACCACTGGTGATGATGCAAATATCGATGAAGAAATGAAGAACCAGGCTGCAACTGAAACCGAAATTCCTCAGCCCGTGGTTCCGGAGAACGTGATTCCTGAGGGTGTGATGACTTTGACTGACAGTCCTCAGCTCAAGCCGAAGAATCCGTTCTCAAAGAAGCAAAAATTCAAGGCTGCTGACTTCTTCCATGAGCACTTCTTCTTCACAGATTACAACCCATATGACTCTGATCGTCTTAGAAGGAAGCGTTTCTGGACTGCTAGCCAAGCCAACTTCTATTCTTCACCACTTTTCAATAAGGACAAAGTATTTGGTCATGCAAATATTCCTCATGTGGACATGGAAGCACTACCTTGCTTCACACCAGTCCTCAGTGTTCTTCACGATGCTAGAATTATCAACTTCTGCACTGATATATGTGATTGGAATGAAGAACTAATTCTTCAGTTCTATGCAATGCTGCACATCACAGGAAATGCTGAAGATGTGAACTCTTGGGTATTGAACTGGATGACAGAGAATACTCACTTCAAAGCATCGGCCTCTGAATTTCTTTATGCCCTGCCTGTCAGTCCTCCCCCTTGAAGGTGCACGTTGTATATATCATGAACCTGAACTTACTGACCACTATGCAAGTGTTGATGAAACCGCTGAAGCCCGGTCAAGCCTCAAGAACCAAATTCCTCGTGAAGGAATTGTTGTATGTGCCACGTACTGTATGCCGCATCTTGTCCAAGACTTTGATTCCAATCAAGGGCCACGACTCTAATGAAGAAGAGGTCGTTGGTATCATGAAGAATCTACTATTCAACCTCATTCATGGCATTCCTGTCAACTACCATGATTTTTTCATGAGGACTCTGGCAAATGTAGCTTTGTCCCCTTTTGAGTTGAAGCCTTACGCTCCCTGGATTATGAGATTCCTCAGATCAAGGTCTTCAATCAACTACAAGGCTGATTTGCAGAATCACGCCAGTTACTTGCCCCCAATAGAAGTCCTCAAGCCAATATTTTCCTGAGCTGAAGAAAAGGGCAAGGCTACTGCTATTATTGATGAAGGTATTCGTCCATTGGATGGTCAGTTCCGCAAAGCTGCATCTTATTCCACCAATGATGACTCTGCCACTCATGACTCTTCCGCCAATGCCTCAAAGCAAAATCCTCAAGGCATAACTCCAAGGGTGATGACTGATCGTGAGCTTCTCCTCAGTCTTCACCAGAAGGTCGATCGCAACCACAAATGGGTTAAGCGTCAGTTTGGTTCTATTCTTCACAACATGACTGCCACACAAAATGCAGTGAAGAAGAACCACTTCTACCTCCATGAAGTATTCAATCGCACCTGGGTTGTTCTGTCTCATCTCTATGGTGAAGAAGATCTGAAGAAAATGGGTTTCAAGCAGGACTTTGAATGGTCTCAACCACTAGCGAAGAAATTCAAGAAAACCAAAGTCCCTTCCTTGGTAGCCAGCTCATATTCTTCATCGCGCAAGACTGATGAGCATGAAGATTTGGATGACACTACGGCAGGCCCTACCTCAACAACTAACCCCAACAATGTTGGTGCTTCTTCATCAACTCAGTGATGATATTCTTCAGGGGTGTTAGTCCTCACTTTTCGTCCCATTTGGCCATTCGATGACAAAGGGGGAGAAATTTGAGTTAGTCTTCAAGCGGGTCTCTATACATGGGCGTTTTTTCCTAAGTTACAACTCTCGTTTTCTGAAGATTTATTGGATCGAGTTGTAAACTTAAACCCGATGGTGGTCTGATACTTTTGCTATGTTCTTATGCATGCTATTTCCTCATATATGTTAATCCATGCATGCCGAATCACATCAGTCACCATATTTCATCATGCATTTCAAATTTCTTCATATCATATGTTAAATGCGTGTATGAATTACAAGATATAGGGGAGATCTCCATGATTCTACTCTTTAAATGTGCATTGCTTCAAAAGCAATTTCCTCACTACGCACATCTTCAGGGGGAGTTCTTCTATATCTTGCAATCAAATTCCTCAATATCAGTATTTTCACTTCATATGTTTATCCCCATTGAAAACTTAGCCTATATTGTCATCAATCACCAAAAAGGGGGAGATTGTAAGTGCATCTAGCGCCCCTTAGTCGTTTTGGTGTATTGAAGACTTATAGGTTAAGGGACTAATGCGTTTGTGAGTGTACACAGGTCTATAAGTCTATGAGGAGTTTCATATTTACAGAGAAATTCGACCCCTAAAAATGAATGTCTTCGACTGAAGACTTTGGATTTTTGAAGACTTTGAAAGTGAAGAAATTGGTGCAACCATGAAAACTTGATATTAATAAGAGGAACATGAAGCGTGAAGACTTTTATTTTCGTAGTTCCATTTTCTCTTTCTTGAGTCATAGGAAACACCATACTGTTAAAGGGGGTCGAGGTAAAACTAAGGAAAAGTTTCCAAATGATGCTCATCTCAAAATCCTATACTACCAATCCCTTCGAGTGAAGCCATTGGAAATCTCATATAGTTTAGTCAATTTCTTCAGTGACAGAGATGAAGATCTTCTGGTCTCTGAGGAATTTGTTCTGACTGAGGAGTTAGGAATTCACCAGTGTGGATTTCCTACAAGTGAGGAATATGATAGCCCTAAGGAATTTGATAGTCAAATTTCCGACCGTTGCTGTGCTACGCGCCAGCTATCCCAAAATATCTACCCGCCTAACGGTCATATCATTGAAGGGCATTTATGTCTTATCATGTCGGGCTGCTCCCTAGGCTATAAATAGCCGCCCCCTACAACCACTAGCTGGTTGGCTGCTCCACGAGAAACTGACACTTGTCATTGAGAGCATCCCATCCTCCGAGGACTTTGAGCGAAAATCATCAAGTGAGGAAAAATCCAAAACCCCAAACCAAACACCTACAAACCCAAAGTGATTGAGCATCACTGAAGAAATTTTTCCTGTGTGGAACCGACGCTTGTTACCTTTGAGGATTGTGCATCCTACATACGGTTAGCCGTCATGGTCTAGAGCATCCAAGAGGAAATTGTGGATCGCCAAGTGACCGAGTCTGTGAAGGTTTGGAAGTCACCTGAAGACTTAACACGAGTGATTGGACGAGGTCTATGTGACCTTAGTTCAAGGATAATACGGCGAGAACTGTGTGTTCGGGACTGTGTTTCCTCAGGTTTAAATACCTAGCCGCTCTAACCAGATGTACAACTATCACAACAGTTGGAACTGGTCTACCAAATCATTGTCTTCACCAAGATAACTGGTTTGGTTTCCTCAACCCTTTCATTTCTTCATTACTGTGTTGTGTTCCTGTTCATATCTGTTTGAAGACTTTGACTGAAGACTTTCTCAATTTCCTCAGTTCAATTTCTTCAGTCTGCTTGTCTTCTTTCTGTTTTATCCTGTGCTTATGCTTCCTGTACTTTGTGTTTTTGTTTTCAATTCATCATGATGTCCATGCTTATGTTATGTCATGTCTGCATCTGAGTACATATTCCGCTGCAAGTAGTTCTTCGCTTAGGAATTTCCTCATCCTGAAATTACTCAGTGAAGAATTTATAAAAATCGCCTATTCACCCCCCCTCTAGTCGACTTAATGCACTTTCAAATAGCTGGCCCAAAAGGGTTCATGGTGCAATAGAACATGCACCAAATTTATTTATTTTATTTTCCTTTTTTATCGGTAGTTGGACTTAGACAAAGTCATTGGCTACTCAGTTTGGTAGGGGCGTATTGGATTGGTATAGGTACACATCCTTTGACTGTCTTTGACTCGATTTTGAAATGGATTCAACATTTTGTTGCTTGTTTTATTTTGTTTGGATTCCCGTTGTTTTGTACGGAAAGTTCCCGGTTGGAGTTTTTCCCCAACTAGTTTGTTGACATGGTTGTATGTGTTTTTAGCCATTTACGTATTATTTTTTGTTGCTAAGTATTGCACATAATATTGTCCTGCATAATTTGTTAGATCTTTTAATCTTAACCATTATAACCTAATTTAATAATCAATGGATAATGTTTTGTATTATTTTTGGTTGTATCTTATATTTGTGGGATGCTAAAAATTGCACATAATATTGTTATACGTAATTATTTTCGCAGCACTTATTTATCCTCTGTAGGTTCATCTATTTTGGCTGATCGGGTCCTGGTTGAGTTTTTTTTGAGAAATAAAAGAATCCGGTCGAGAGTGATCTGGGTGTGCGTGTAGCAATGAAAAAATAGCGCGCTATAGCAAAATAGCGGCGACCTCAAAATATGCTATTAGCATTCTGTATCGCGCTATAGCGTGCTATTAGCAAAACATTGTACACCGATACATTTAGCGAGACAATTCTCAATATGCTATAATGTGCTATAGCGCGCTATTTTTTCCAGTATTGTATAGTGGCAGGTTTGCCAACATGGGCAGCGGGGCTAGCCCTTTTTCTGTACTGATCTGGGTGTTGCTGCCTTTTATGTTGCCTGAAAACTAAAAAGTGCGTGCGCGCTATTTGGACATCTCGAGCGGCCGCTTTGTCACACACATGCATGTGTATTTTTTTTGTCTTGTAGTGCATGTTGGTGCTGGCATTAGGGCCTCTTTGATTCGTAGGATTTTGAAAATGGAGGAATAGGAGAAGTATAGGGTTGGAGTGGCATGCCCACTTAAATCCTATAGGATTAGCAATGAATGTTTGATGCCATAGGAAAACAAAGGAATTATAAAAAGAGGTTGGAGTGGATGTTAGATTTCCTATGAAATGTAGTACAAAAAATTCCATAGGAAAAATTCCTATGGAATCCAATCCTACAAATCAAAGGATCATCATAGGAAAGAATCCTAAGGATTTCAATCCACCAGAAATCCTATAAAATTCCTTTGAATCAAAGGAGCCCTTAAATGTGTTCACACTAGTCCCATCAGTTAGAGAAAACAGATCCACGTACTTTTATTTTGGGCTTTCAAATTCTTTTAAAGCCGTATCTTTTAAACCACACGTCAGAATTTAGTCCGGTTTTCACCGTTGGATTCATCGCGACGAGATATTTGAAACTAGATCCCGCATGGATATGTTTCGACGAAATTTTTTTGATGCCAACTTTAGTGCTATATTGTGCAACTAAAATACTGCATTGTGCAACTTTAGCACTATATGGTGCAACTTTTTTTAAAATCAGTTGGCTTGTAATTTATTCTAATTGTACACACATTGATGTTTTAGTTGGCTTATAATGTAGTCTAGTTGCACACACATTAATGTTTAGTTACTAGAAGGACTAGTTGCACACACATATGCTCAGTTGGCTTGTAATTTAGTCTAATTGCACACATATTGATGCTTAGTTGACAGGACACTAGTTGCACACACATATGCGTAATTGACGCCGCAATGTAGTCTAGTTGCACACACATTGATATTTAGTTGACAGGACTAGTTACACACATATATGCTCAGTTGGCGCGGCAATGTAGTCTAGTTGCACACACATTGATGTTTAGTTGGCAGAATTATTGACACACACATATACTCAGTTGGCAAGGGAATGTAGTCTAGTTGCACACACATTGATGTTTAGTTGACAGAAAGACTATTGACACACACATATGCTCAGTTGGCACGGCATGTAGTCTAGTTGCACACATATTGATATTTAGTTAGCAGGAAGACTAGTTCGTCGAAACATACCCATGCGGGATCTAGTTTTGAAAAACACGTCGCGAAGATTTCAACTGTGAAAATAGATCGCAACTCTGATGTGCGGATTAAAAGTTATGTCTTTTTAAAATTCTGAAACCACAAATAAATGCATAGGAGAACAAAGTGCATGCACCGAAAGATATGGTTGTGTCGCTATTTAATACGTTGCGGGAAAATGGATTAGGTGAGAAAGATTTTCTAATTAGGAGAAGGGACAAAAAATTTCCTTAAATAACCGGCCGCTTGCTAATCATACTAGGTGGCTGGGCACCGGCTAGACGCGTCCTTTATGTTGTCCGTACACAATCAAAATTTTAACCGGAGACTGATTGCATGCCCCTTGCAAGTGTCCTTTAATACGTATGTGATGGTGTTTGGACTTCTTCATCGTATTTTTTTTAAACAACAAAAGTGGCCGTATCCATCTCATATTTCTCATTAGGATGTGCCTCCTCTCCTTACGTACATGTATGACCGGTCATATTTTAGATATGTTCTAATCTGATTGTCTTGGACCTACCTTTTTTAATAAATAAAAATGCGATTTGGATGCAAGATGTGTCTAATTGTTTTTACATGCCAGGCCAAATTGTTTGTACGCAACCCTATTTGTATGTAACACCACATCTTTTAATCTTAACCATTAATAGATAAAATTAATGATCAAGATAATTTAATATATGTGGACGAGCGTGATGGCTTGTTTGACTTCTGTTATATATATAATAGATAGATATATATCCGTGATCACCTCCCGAAGTGATCACGGCCCGATAGTATAGCATTGAAGACGGACAAGTATGTAGGGCCACTGATGGAAATCTAGCATTCTATACTAAGCATTTAGGATTGAAGGTAAATGTATCAACAGTAGCAGCAAAGACAGGCTATGCAATAGTATAGGATCAAACCGATGAAACAGTAACATCTACTGATCTACACTACTCTAATGCAAGCAGTAGAGAGAAGGAGTAGGCGGCATCGGGATGATCAAGGGGGTTTTGCTTGCCTAAAAGCTCTGCCAAGAAGGAGGGGTCGTCAGGAGTGTAGTCGACATCAGGAGCAGCGGCGTCAGTCTCGAAGTCTAATGGAGAGAAGGGGGGGAGAAACAATGAATACAATGCAAATAGTTGCATTACATGGCAATAAGCGGTGCTAGGTGTGACCTAACGCAGTACTACGCGATACTAGCGAAGGAGAAAAACATCCGGGAAAGTATTCCCGATGTTAGGTATTATCGGAAAAATGAATCGGAGGGGGACGGTTCTATGTTCGCTATGCTGGGGGCACATGAAAGATGAACGGAGAGTGCATCCGGTTTTGTCATGTTTTTCTGAGCAACTTTCATGTACAAATTATTTTCATCCGAGTTACAAATTATTTTATATTAATTTTAAAAGTTTTAATCAATTTCTGAAATTTATTTAATTCGAATTTAAATGTAAAATAGCTAGGGGTACCCAGTCATGTGTATACAAAATGTACACAGAGGCTGACATGTGGGCAGGGGGGACCCAGTTGACCAGTCAAAGTTTGACTGGTCAACAGGGGGTGGCCCCTTGTCATTCTCTGTTTTAACTAACTAACATATTTAATTAGTTTAATTAATGTTAAGTTAATTAAGCAAAATTAATTAATTAATTCTATTTTTGTTTCTGGGGATGGGCCCCGCCGGCCAATGGCACAGGGGGCCACTTGAGGGCTAACAGGCTACAGGTGAGGGAGTCCTGGACTAAGGGGTCCTCGGGCGTCCGGCCTGTTATCCATGGGCCGGACTGATGGGCTGTGAAGACATGAAGACCGAAGACTGTACCTGTGTCCGGATTGGACTCTCCTTGGCGTGGAAGGCAAGCTTGGCGACCAACTATTAAGATTCCTTCTTATGTAACCGACTCTATGTACACCCTAGACCCCCTCGGTGTCTATATAAACCCGAGGGGTTAGTTCGGAAAGGACACGTTCATTAGCCATAGTCATACATGTTAGACTTCTAGGGTTTAGCTGTTATGATCTCGTGGTAGATCAACTCTTGTAACACCCATATTCATCAAGATCAACCAAGAGGGACGTAGGGTATTACCTCCATAGAGAGGGCCCGAACCTGGGTAAACATCGTGTCCCCCGTCTCCTATTACCATCGATCCTAGACGCACAGTTCGGGACCCCCTACCCGAGATCCGCCGGTTTTGACACCGACATTGGTGCTTTCATTGAGAGTTCCACTGTGCCGTCGCCATTGAGAGCTCTGCCCCCTGGCCAAACCCTCCGGTTGGGCGGTTTTACTATGATCGCCCATTCGGCCGTCGGGCCGACGATGACCTCTCGGGCCATCGAAAACCCCCTTCTCATCAACTCCGAGCACTCCAAGCAGATGGATCCGACAGATTTTCGTCTTTGAACGAACTCCTAGATCACATCGCTACTTTGGGAATAGCCACAGACTACGATCGGATCGGGCCTACAACCGATCAAGGAGAAATCGAGACCCTACTAGTCACCCACCAGATTGTGGTAGTCGTGGAGCAGGACGGCGAGTCTTCTTCTATACCGAAGACGGACTATTTTCGGATCACCGATCAGGAAGAACCGGATACCCACCCGCGAAAGGATGCGACCAGCCCTCCGAACATAGCATCGGATGACGGTCCTAAACAATCAGAAGATATTCCGGAACCTGGACTGTTAAGCCCGTAAGGTCGTCAGACCTCGGATAGTCGGTCAGGTTAGGGTTCGGATTTAATTCCACCAACCCATCCAGATATAGACGCTCTCATGAGCATAAAATAGCAGTCTCAGGAAACGGTCCACCACTTCTGGGCCAGATTCCTCCTTGTCAAGAACAAGGTAAAAGATTGTCGTGACGAGGATGCAATATCAGCATTCTGCAACAATTGCGCGGACGAAGGAATCCTCAACGCCATCAATCGCCGCCGCATACTAAAAGTCGCTGACTTAGCAACCATCGTACAAAAGTACAACGCGATGGAGAGCACCTGGAAAACTCAGGTAGCTCGCTGGGAACCGTCAGTCCCAACTCAACCCCCCTACAGGCGAAAAGGGTGCACCCTCGCGGCACGCCCCAGTCCAACAGTCAAGAAACACAAAACCGCTATGCGACACGACACCGTTATGGTGGAGTGGCTCGATGGCCCATGCAAAATACATACAACACCAGATACCGTGGCAACCCACAGCCTTAGAGCATGTTGGATAGTATGACAGGTAGCCAAGAGCGGCGAGGACATCCTTATCAAAGACAACCCAGAACGGCATCCCCGAGGGGAGGATAACTCAAGAGTATTGACGGTCTTTGAGACATTCGCTTCAAACAACAAGCGCAAAAGGACGCTTCGCGAGCTTGCCGAAGTCTGCCAAATTGCTGCGATAAACCCCTGGATCGACACGGCTATAACATTTAACACCGGTGACGAACCAAAGTACAGAACAGTACGAGCGCCATCCATGTTAGTCCTCAGTCCCATCGTGGACGGGTTTCGACTTACCAAGGTCCTCATGGACGGCGGCAGCGGACTAAACCTCATTTATGAGGACACACTCCATAAAATGGAAATAGACAGGAGCCGCATCATGCAAAGTAACACAACCTTCCGAGGAATTATTCCTAGTCGGGATGCGTGGTGCACGGGCAAAATCACACTTGATGTAGTATTCGGCACGCCGGAGAACTCTCGGTCCGAAGAAATAACTTTCCAAGTGGCCCCTTTCAGGAACAGATATCATGCCCTGTTGGGGCGGGATGCTTTTACACGCTTTCAGGCCATACCACATTACGGGTATATGAATCTCAAAATGCTCGGACCAACGGTATAATCACCCTCATCAGTGATCCGTACATAGCACTCCACGCTGAAAACAAAACCACATCCCTAGCCGCGGAGGATCTATCTGAAGCCCTCACGGCCGACGAATTAACCGCACTACGCTCCATGGTGGACAGGAACGATGTGATCCTCGACAAACGCCCTAAATCCACATCCTTCAAACCAGCAAAAGAAATCGTCAAATTCTAGGTCCACCCAACGGACCCCAAGAAGACATCATCTATCGGAGCTCAACTGAACCCAATACTTGACACCGCACTACGAGAATTCCTACGCGAAAACTGGGACATATTCGCTTGGCACCCTTCAGATATGCCAGGGATCCCACGCGAGCTGGCCGAACATAGCGTCAATATATTAAAGGGGTTTAAACCGATCAAGCAATCACTGCGGCGCTTTTCCGAACCCAACAGACAAGCCATGGGGGAGGAGCTGACCAAACTCATTGAGGCCGGATTCATTAGAGAAATCAAACACCCGGATTGGCTGGCAAACCTGGTGATGGTACCAAAGAAGGACAAATCCTAGCGCCTGTGCATCGATTTCAAAGACCTCAAAAAGGCTTCCCCTAAGGATCCCTTCCCCTCCCCCGCATTGACCAAATCATCGACACCACCGCAGGACACGACTCACTGTGTTTCCTCGATGCATATTCCAGATACCATCAAATCAAAATGAAGGAGTCCGATCAAGCCACAACAGCATTTATCACCCCATATGGGCCATTCTGCTTCAACACCATGCCCTTTGGGCTCAAGAACGCCGGCGCCACATACCAAAGCATGATTCAAACATGCCTGGAGAAACAGATCGGCAAAACAGTAGAAGCTTATGTCGATGCCGTCATCATCAAAACCAGGCACGTCGAAACACTAATAGACGACTTACGTCTTACATTTGACAACCTCCGGGCGTATGACATTAAGCTCAACCCGGAAAAGTGTGTCTTCGGTGTCCCCGCTGGAAAACTGCTGGGCTTCATCATTTCCAATAGAGGAATCGAAGCAAACCCAGCCAAAATCCGAGCTTTGTCACAATTGGCTAAGCCAACAGACTTTAAACAAGTTCAAAAGCTTGCGGGTTGCGTAGCAGCTCTAAGCCGCTTTATCTCCAGATTGGGAGAAAAGGCACTGCCACTCTATCGCCTTCTACGGCGAACCGACTACTTCGAGTGGACGGACGTGACCATAGCCGGACTGGAGGAAATAAAAACCCTTCTCGCAAGCAATCCAATCCTGGCCGCACCAAACGCCGGCGAACCGATGTTATTATACATATCGGCAACACACCAGGTGGTGAGTGCCGTACTCGTCGTTGAACGAGAACAGGACAGACATAAATTCCCGCTTCAGAGGCCAGTATACTACGTATGTACTATCCTTACACAATGCAAATCCCGGTACCCTCATTATCAAAAAATAGCATATGCGGTCTTCAGGGCATCCTGAAAGCTCCGTCACTACTTCCAGGAGTGTTCGATCACGGTGGCCTCCGAAGTACCACTCAATGACATCATAAACAACCACGACACTACGGGCCGAATTGCCAAATGGGCCATTTAACTCCTCCCATTTGACATTACATATAAACCATGTCAAGCTAACAAATCCCAAGTACTGGCCGACTTTGTCGCCAAATGGACAGAGGCCGAACTCCCTAAAGAGCATGGCACATACTCCAATTGGGTCATGTACTTCGATGGCTCCAAAATGCTGGCAGGGTTAGGAGCGGGCGTCGTTTTAACGTCCCTGACGGTGTCCTAGACTAGGGGCGACTCACCACTTCATCTCCCGATCTGTTAGATTGGGCCGAGGACCCCCATGGCCGTATACTCATGGGCTTGTTCGGACAGCTGCCGCATACATGGAAGATTCCACAAGACTTGGTGATCAAGACAAGGATTCCTCCCCACTGGCGTAGTCGGCTAGGGCTCTTGTTATCCTAGGCCTTTGGTGCATTATATAAACCGAGGCCAAGCTAGTCAATAGATAACATATACAACAATCGTACCATAGGCTAGCTTCTAGGGTTTTAGCCTCTATGATCTCGTGGTAGATCAACTCTTGTAATACTCATATCATCAATATCAATCAAGCAGGAAGTAGGGTATTACCTCCATCAAGAGGGCCCAAACCTAGGTAAACATCGTGTCCCCTGCCTCCTGTTACCATCGATCCTAGACACACAGTTCGGGACCCCCTACCCGAGATCTGCCAGTTTTGACACCGACATTGGTGCTTTCATTGAGAGTTCCGCTGTGTGATTGGCAAAAGGATCAATGGCTCGCCCGCAGGTCAACTGCGACGCCGGCATCTTCGTCGCCGGCTCAACTGGTCACCTTGGCTCGACCGAAGACTGTGCTCCATCTCCAATCGTCATGTTCGGACGGGGTCCTTCTTCAACATCAACTCCGATCTCTATCATGATCATCGAGGAGTCATCCATGGAGCTCGAGGGCTCAACGTCAACATTGCCCTCGGGCGGCCGTGCTGTTTTTACGGACATCGAATTTGTATTCGCTGTCACCACCTCCTCGAGCGTCGGTTTGACGATTGCTTTGGTGGAATAGTGCGTAATTACGTCTACAACAGCCATGTAAAATTTCGTCGAGTTCCGATGGAGGAATCTCCGACAATCTACGATATAGCGGAGCCCTGTCAAATTTGGATGGGAATCTGGACGAGTTTAGGGCGTGGTCTCCAGATCCCAGCTCGGAGGTCCGTTGGAAGATCCAACCGTTCATCTACTGCGGAATTCCCCTATCTACCACCCTCCAAATTTCAGCTCGATCCGACGGTTCAAACTCCAGGAACCTTCCGATGAGTGGACCAATTTTCAGATCTGTTTTCTGCATGAATACAAATCCGACCCGAATTCATGTTTCTTTATGAACGTGATATTGGACAACCTTTTTAGAGGAATTCTCTTCTAGGGAATTCTCTTCAAGATGGTGTCCATCACGCCGACCTACTTCGACTCATCGGCTGACATCGAGGCTTCGACATCTCGGCTGGACCGGGGGTTTCTCCATCTCTTCATCAACCTACTCCAGAGACTTCGGCGTCACTAGCCGACCAGCTCCATCACGTTAGCTGGACCGAGGGCTTTGCCTCGGCGATCCAACCTTTGCCAGCATCACCATACCGTCGCTTTATCGCCCATCAGGCAATGGGTGTGCGGATCGAGTCCCAATTTTGGGAGTCACCTTTCTTTCGATTGCTACAACAAATAAACCAGGTGCTATTAATCCTAGTAATTTTTTCTTGTTGGGGTTTATTTTTCCCAAGAAATTATTACTCTGGTTTGTTCCATCATCTGTACACAGGTCTATCGAATGATGTCCGCACTAACAACGGTCGCATGGTGGTTCGGTTAGTTTCCATACATAGTCCGGCGAACGCCGCATCCGGAACTCGGACCGACCTGTGAATTCAGGCTTTGCCACACCTTTACCGCATCAAGCCGATGCCCTGCACCGACATTGGTGTTTTTATTGACTTTGGCGCCAGGCCATATTTCTTTTATTACTCACTTTGCATAAATTATTTATTATGCAACATTTATTATTATTATCATTATTATTATTATCTCCGGTTTGCACTATTTTTCGTACATAGGAAAATGATCCGGGTTGGGCAGTATCATCAACTCGGCGTAGTGACATACCACGTCACCTCGGCTGGACGGGGGGGCTTCGTCAACACTTCACTACCCCATGTCAGGGACTTCGGCATCATTCTGTCGGCCTGCATTGACCATGCTATGTCACCACTTCGGAGTGCTGAGCTCTTTGCTCCGCCACCTTGGGACCGGCTTGGGGGATGGAACCTTGTCCCGCATCAAGCTCGGGCCGCGTCATCAATACCGAACACATTAACCAGCTAAGTTGCCTTCATGCTCAAAGTTTTAAATTTTTAACTTGTGTTCGGTTCGACCAAGCATTATACTTTTTTTTGGAAAAAAGTTGCTTGTAAAAAATTTCCTTGTCCAAACTTTGTTTGTGACGGACAAATTCAAATACCCCGTTTATTTGGGGGCTTCCTTTATGAAGCTTTTTCTCTTGCATATGATTATACTTGTACGGCTTCGTTCCTTGTTCGTGTATTACGCCACAATATGCACCATATTGACTTAAGTGATTTGCAAGCTGGTTTGCCTAGCTCCTGTGCTTACCCCTACGTTCCCGATTGTTCGGCTAGGGAGTAAAGGAAGCACCTCTGCGATTGTCACGACCGAGTCATCCGAGCACTGACCTCAGACTGGGTGAAGCCGAAAGCTAGCGCTCTTATTGTTTTCAATCATGGTCAGCACACAACGGAACTCTTGAGTACAAAAAATCTATTGCACAAGTCTCATAGTAATAATGAGCACAGAAGAAAGGTATTGGTGGGGTACTATTTTCTTCGAAGATGCTTCTTACACTTCGTTTGTAATATAGTATAAGTTCCCTGAGCGCGCTTTGTCTGTTACAGCCTTATGGCCCGGTTGCCTAGTTATCAGAAACACTGTCGATATTCTCGATAGGTGGAGTACATAACACTTTTTGGTCCTTAACCGAAGAGGGAGAAGCCGATGGTCGGTTAAGACGCGTTTAAAGTTCGGGTGAACAAAGATATGATATTAGTACTTCGGTACATACAATCATTATACATAAAATTCTTTTACCCAAGTCACTTGGGGGCTCTTAAATTTATATGAGCCGTTTTATAATAAGTGTTCTTCTTCTTAGTTGTTGCAAAGTTTGTATTACTATTATTATTCATCACTCCTTTTTTCGACACGAGTGTGTGGTCACTAGCCGGGGAGCCTAATTTCTCTCTCAAAGCCGCTAGAGTTTAGTTTGCTAAACTGGCCTAATGAGAAGTACTCCGCCTTCGAGATAGGAGGTTGAAGCCGTAGGCTGACCCGCTTGAAGTCTTGAGATAGAATGTGACATGTTAAAGCACGACAGAAGCACTTTTTTTTCTAAGACCAATTTTCGGATTGGCACCGAACACTTGATCTTGTTCGGACGTCAAGTTTTTACTGAAGTTTTTTGGTTTTCCAAGCTTATGACACTTTTAAACTATTTGTGTGTTTTCAGCACAAGTCTCACAGTGCAACGTCGGACACCTTTAGAGATTTGGCAAAAACATTCTCGGATATTGCTATATATGCATCGGTTTCGAATTGTGTCTTCGGTCAATAGTTGGGTTGCCCGGCTCCTGCACTTGCTTCCTACGTTCCGCTTTGTTCGGCTAGGCGTGCAAAGGGAGAACCACTGCGATTGTGCTTCCAGCTCACATGGTCAAGCACCTCAGTGGAGAAAGCCGAAAACTGACTGTCACAATAAGCGTAAACTGGTCAGCAATCCGATGATTGTGTTAAATGACGGGCCATTCATAACAATGGTCGAAGTGTTTACGTCTTGACCTCGACTGTCGCCGAACACTACCGGGGGCTATTGACTGGCCTCCCAAACTAAATCCTCGATATTTTTCTCTTACATTAGAGCTGAGGTTTCATGATCATGCTTAGCATGACAACCCAAAGAAAGGAACCGATAGCGGGACTATTTTCTTTGGAAGACATTTCTTATGTTAAACAGTAATATAACATATCTCTCTGCGTACCTTTGTTTATAAAACTGCATGGCCAAATTGCCTTGTTTGTCTTGCCCTCATAAAGGCTTTATAAAGTAGGACAAACACTCCTCGGCTACTGGCCGAGGAGGTGGAAGCCGATGGTCGGTCAACAAAGTTTTGTACAATGCGGATCCGAGCATTAATGACGTAAAGTACTTGGATACATAGAGTCATTACACATAATTTGTGACTTTACTATGGATATCGATCCTTAATTCGACCACCCGTGCCCGCATTAAGGCTCGGGGGCTACTGGGATTTGGGCTTATTATTTACAAATATTAAAGGGGCACATCGATCCCCTGATCTGGTGTTGCCACCCGACCAGTGTCTCGGGGGCTACTGCATTACATGTTCAATTAAGAAATTTTTAGGTGCAATATAGTTTCCGACGAGATTTTGATCCTCAGGTTGGTCGGCCACACCCAACCTGAGTCTCGAGGACTGAGCACGCCGCTTTTTGTGTCCCGAAGTATTCTACCAAGCTAGTACTTGATCCTCAGGCCAATCTTACAAATCAACCCGAGTCTCAGCGGCTACTGGGATCAGCGGTCTTACGTCATCCTTCGGGTGCATCTTGGGTTTTAGACCGATACACACCTTGAGGGCTACTGGATATACATCGGCAGAGAATAAACTGCACCAGTTAAAAATATTCACAATAAATCAGCCCGCGGTCGGGGTGGTGCACCACCTTGGAAGCAGTCCGGCATAAAGCTCGGGCGCTAGTGGCTAGCTCCATAGAGGGCATTTCCGGCATTAAGCTTGGCTAAACTCCTTCAACTTTTTTAGACCAAGATGATCTATGACTTCTTGGATATAGTTCGACGTTGGAGCTTGGACACAATCCGGCGTTGGAGCTCGGATACATTTTGGCGTTGGAGCTCGGAAGCAGTCCCGCATTGGTGCTCGGCTGCAAAAGATACCTCGAATGCAGTCCAGCGTTAGAGCTCGGATGCAAGAGGACACTGTTGAGGGAGTCCTGGATTAGGGGGTGTCCGGGTAGCCGGACTATACCTTCAGCCGGACTCCAGGACTATGAAGATACAAGATTGAAGACTCCGTCCCGTGTCCGGATGGGACTTTCCTTGGCGTGGAAGGCAAGCTTGGCGATGCGGATATTCAAGATCTCCTACCATTGTAACCGACTTTGTGTAACCCTAACCCTCTCCGGTGTCTATATAAACCAGAGGGTTTTAGTCCGTAGGACAACTTCATCATACAACAATCATACCATAGGCTAGCCTCTAGGGTTTAGCCTCCTTGATCTCGTGGTAGATCTACTCTTGTACTACCCATATCATCAATATTAATCAAGTAGGACGTAGGGTTTTACCTCCATCAAGAGGGCCCGAACCTGGGTAAAACATTGTGTCCCTTGTCTCCTGTTACCATCCGGCCTAGACGCACAGTTCGGGACCCCCTACCCAAGATCCGCCGGTTTTGACACCGACATTGGTGCTTTCATTGAGAGTTCCTCTGTGTCGTCGCAATCAGGAAGGATGCCTCTTCCCATCTTTAAAGACGGCGTCGTTACTAAGGGAGCCTTGGCTGTCGGCCAAACTCTCCGACTAGGCGGTTTTCTCATAACCGCCTGTTCGGCCGTTGCACCGACGGTGACCTCTCGGGTCATCAAAAGCAATCTTCACGTCAGCTCGGAACTCGTCGAGCAGTTAGATCCAATGGAGCTCTCTTCCGTAAACGAGCTCTTGGATCGCATCGCCGCCTTGGGGGTCACTACGGATTATGACCAGGTTGGGCTTAAACCCGATCTAAGAGAAATTAATTCTCCCCAAGTCACCCATCACGTTGCCGTAGTAGAGGCACAGTGCGCGACTCTTCATCTATCTTAAGGACTAGCTACGTCCAGATTCCAGATCCCTCCAAGCCGGATACCCGCGGATGGGAGGATGTAACTCAAGACCTGAACTTAGAATCAGGCAACGGGCTAGATTCACTGGACAACATCCAAGAATCCAAAACTCAGAGTTCGGAAACTCCTTGGCCTCTGAGTCTTAGATTGGGTGAAGTTCCAGATTTAATTCCACCCACCCGCCCGAACATAAGCGATCTATCCCAAATCAGGCAAAAGCCCGAAGAAACAGTACATCATTACTGGGCAAGGTTCCTCCTGGTTATGAACAGGATAAAGGACTGCCGCGAGGAAAACGCAATCTCAATCTTCTGCAATAATTGCACGGACAAGGGAATCCTCAACGCCACAGGTCATCGTGATCTTACATGCTTCGCTGACTTGGCGTCCATAGTACAAAAGTGATGTGCGATGGAAAGCGCCTGGAAAACCGAAACTAAATTTTGGGACAATCCGGCCCTGAATAGAAACCTCGTCCGAAATAAAAGGGTGCATCATCATCAGACACCCGGGTTAAAAACCAAAAAACCAAAACCCTCTACAGGGCATGGAACCGTACTGGAGGGATGGCTTAATGGACCCTGTAAAATTCATAGTATAGAGGACGCCACACCAACTCATAGCCTTAGAGCATGTTGGATACTCCGGCAGGTGGCCAAAAGGGGCGAAGATCTCCTAATTCCGGAGGCCGCAGAAAGCCACCCCCGGGACTCCGGTACAGTCTTAACAGTCTTCGAGACTTTCGCATCAAATAAAATGTGAAAAAGAACACTCCGCAGCTTCGCCGAAGTCTATCAAGTAGCAACAATAAACCCATGGAGTGACACGGCTATTACCTTTAATGCCAGCGACGAACCTAAATTCCGAACAGCTCGAGCACCAGCCGCATTGGTACTCAGTCCTATAGTGGACGACTTTCGCCTCACCAAGGTACTCATGGATGGAGGCAGCGGATTGAACCTCATTTATGAGGAAACCCTTCAAAAAATGGAAATAGACTGGAATCGCATTGAGCGAAGCAGCACAACCTTCAGAGGAATAATCCCCAGTCGGGAAGCACGCTGTACAGGAAAAATCACACTAGATGTGGTGTTCGGCACGCTGGATAATTATAGGTCCGAAGAGGTCACATTCCAAGTGGCCCCGTTCAGCAGCTGATACCATGCTCTGCTGGGGCGGGAAGCGTTTACAATCTTCCAAGCAATACCCCATTACGGGTACATGAAGCTCAAGATGCCCGGGCCGAACGGAATCATCACTCTCGCTAGTGATCCGGACATAGCACTCCACGCCGAAAACAAGACAGCCGCACTGGCCCTTGAGGCACTGTCCGAAGCCCTAGCGGCTGAGGAACTGACTACGCTGCGCTCCACGGTAAACATGGACGATGTGATACTCGACAAAAGATCCAAGTCCACCTCCTTTAAACCAGCGGATGAAATAGTCAAATTCCAGGTCCATCCAACGGACCCCAATAAAACAGCTTCCATCGGGGCACAATTAAACCCCGATGTAGATGCCGCACTGCGAGAATTCCTACGGGAGAACTGGGACATTTTTGCATGGCACCCTTCGGACATGCCAGGAATCCCACGCAGGCTGGACGAACACAGCTTAAATATCCTAAACGGATTCAAACCTGTCAAACAAGCCCTTCGGCGTTTTTTTGAACCCAAGAGACAGCCAGTGGGAGAGGAGCTAGCCAAACTATTGGAGGCCGGATTCATCAGAGATATAAAACATCTGGACTGGCTAGCAAACTTGGTGATGGTACCAAAGAAGGACAAATCCTGGCGCCTGTGCGTTGACTTCAAAGACCTCAACAAGGCCTGCCCAGAGGATCCCTTCCCCCTCCCCCGCATCGATCAAATTATCGACGCCACTGCAGGACACGATTCGTTGTGCTTCCTCGACGCATACTCCGGTTACCAACAAATCAAGATGGCCGAGTCAGACCAAGCCGCAACGGCATTCATCACCCCATACGGCCCATTCTGCTTCAACACAATGCCTTTCGGGCTCAAAAACGCCGGCGCAACATATCAGCGCATGATTTAGACATGTCTGGTAAACCAGATCGGCAAAATAGTAGAGGCATACGTGGATGATGTGGTCGTAAAAACAAGACATGTCGAATCTCTAGTAGACGACTTGAGGCTTACATTTGACAACCTCCGAGCATATGACATCAAGCTAAATCCGGAAAAATGCGTTTTCGGCGTTCCAGCCGGAAAGCTCTTGGGCTTCATTGTATCCGGTAGGGGAATCGAAGCAAATCTAGCCAAGATCCGAGCTTTGTCACAATTGGATATCCCAAAGGACCTCAAACAAATACAAAAATTAACCGGATGCGTGGCGGCTCTAAGCCGCTTTATCTCCCGGTTGGGAGAAAAGGCGCTACCCCTCTATCGCCTCCTTCAGAGCACCGAACACTTCGAGTGGACGGACGCCGCCACGGCCGGACTCGAGGAAATAAAATCCATATTGGCAACAAACCCCGTCCTGGCCGCGCCAAACATCGGCGAACCAATGCTATTGTACATTGCAGCAACCCATGAAGTTGTCAGCGCAGTACTCGTCGTCGAGCGGGAAACGGACGGACAGAAATTCCCCCCTTCAAAAGCCGGTTTACTATGTGTCCACTGTCCTCACCCCATACAAATCACGGTACCCACATTATCAAAAGATTGCATATGCGGTATTCATGGCATCCCAGAAGCTACGACACTACTTTCAAGAGTGTTCAATCACAGTAGCATCGGAAGTACCACTCAATGATATTATAAACAACCATGACACAACGGGCCGCATTGCAGAATGGGCCATCGAGCTCCTCCCGTTCGACATAACTTATAGGCCACGGCGAGCTATCAAGTCGCAAGTTTTGGACGACTTCGTCGCAGAATGGACGGAGGCCGAACTCCCTAAAGAGTACGGCACATATTCAAACTGGATAATGCACTTCAATGGTTCCAAAATGTTGGCCGGACTAGGGGCCGGCATTGTTTTGACGTCCCCCACAGGAGACACAGTTCAATATGTACTCCAGATTATGTACACGGACTCCAACAATGCAGCCGAATATGAGGCCCTTTTACATGGTCTCCAGATGGCAGTATCCATGGGCATTCAACGCATAGAGGTGCGCGGGGATTCGAACCTCGCGATATCCCAAATAAATGGAGACTTCGATGCCAAGGATCCAAAAATGGCAGCTTACCGCAACGCCGTCCTCAAAATGTCAGCTCGGTTTGAAGGGCTCGGATTTCACCATATAGCCCGAGAAAACAATCAGGCGGCAGACGTCCTAGCACGCATCGGCACAAAACGCGATGCGGTCCCCCCCCAACATCTTCCTGGAAAGGTTGTTCAAGCCATCCGTAGTATGGGAAGGGGAACATGGCAATATCAGTCCAGACCCAACCGCACTGTCCGACGCCAAACAATCTGACATAATCGGAGGCTCTGCCAATGAAATAACAACCTCATCCCACGTACTAATGGCCGTTATCGCCCCGTGGACAGAACCATTCCTAGCCTACCTTACTAGGCAGGAACTCCTAGAGGACCAAAACGAGGAACGCTGTATAGTGCGGCGATCTAAAGCCTATAAAGTCTATGAGGGAGAACTTTACAAGAAAAGCACTACCAGAGTCCTTCAAAGGTGCATCTCCGAAGAGGAAGGGCGGAACTTGCTGGCTGAAATTCATGCCAGACTCGGTGGCCATCACGCCGCAGCCCGGTCCCTCGTAAGCAAGGCTTTTCGTACAGGCTTTTATTGGCCACGGCCCGGGCGGACGCTCAGGACTTGGTCCATAAGTGCGTCGGTTGCCATCTTTTTGCAAACCAAAGCCATATGCCACCCACCGCCCTCCAAACTATCCCCATCACTTGGCCTTTCGCGGTCTGGGGGCTTGACATGGTGGGACCCCTTAAAGGTGGAACCCACAAGAAAAAATACTTACTGGTCATGGTGGATAAGTTCACCAAATGTATAGAAGCCAAGCCTGTTAAGACGGCCGAATCCGGACCTATGATAGACTTTATATCCGGGGTCGTACACCGTTATGGCGTCCCCCACAACATCATCACTGATAACGGCACAAACTTTACGGTCGATGAGGTAAAACTCTGGTGCAAAAACATGGGCATCAAGCTCGATTATGCTTCCGTCTATCACCCACAAACTAACGGTCAGGTCGAACGTGCAAATGGTCTCATCATGAGCGGCATCAAACCCAGATTAGTGCGGTCCCTCAAGGAATCTAACACGCACTGGGTAGAGGAGCTCGACTCCGTACTCTGGGGGCTGCGGACCACGCCGAACCGCACCACCGGATACACACCATTTTTTATGGTGTACGGCGCAGAGGCAGTCTTGCCCTGCGACATAATTCATGACTCACTTCGAGTGCGCATGTATGAAGAAAGGGAGGCCGAGATCGATCGGCAGGACAGTTTGGACGCCTTAGAGGAGGTGCGCGACGTGGAAAAAGCCCATTCCGCATTCTATCAACAGCAGGCTCGAAGATATCAAATCAGAGAAGTGCGGGCCAAAATCTACAACATTGGCGAATTAGTTCTACGCCTGCCGGTCAAGAAAAAGGACAAGCTGAAGCCCAAGTGGGAAGGTCCCTTCATAATCGACCAAGTCCTGACTGGTGGAGCATACCGCCTGCGAGATGCGTCGGATAACCGACTTGAGCCGAACCCATGGAACGCAGCCCGTCTCCGAAGATTCTATGCCTAGCGCCGGACTCTGTGTTTGTCTCCTTCCTCTGTCCATTTTTTACATTTTCTGTCTTACATTTCTCTCCTTCCCCTTTTCTCTTTTATAGCCCTTAAAGGCTCCTCAAGTGAAGTGCTACTCGTGCTCATTAAACCTGGGGGCTTCTTTAACAGAAGCTTATTTATACGGGCTTCACGCCCACCACATGTGTCAAACTTCCGCATGTACCTTTTCTTCACCATTATATGCATCGATATGACTTAAGTTTTGGCCAAGCTGGGTTGCCTAGCTCCTGTGCTTACCCCTACGTTCCCGATTGTTCGGCTAGGTGGTAAAGGGAGCACCTCTGCGATTGTTATTGCCGGATCAGCCGGATGTGTACCTCAGACTGGGTGAAGCCGAAAGCTAGCGTTCTTAAGGGAATATTCGGTCGGTGAACTAAAAGATGACCTTTTTTACTTATTTATGTATATTCCCCCAGATGATTTTCCTGCGTTTGCAGTCCGGACATGCACTTTAGGGCATGCCTCCCAGAGAAAGGAACCCCTAAGGGAACTATTCTCTCTGGAAGATGTTTCTTACTAACCATGTAATATAACATAACTAGTTGGGCACTTGTCTGATAAAGCACTAATGACCCCTACGCCTGGTCTCCATGCATACCCCGGTTCTTACATAACCGGTAGGGTATTAGGACACACTCCGGACCGTCAGGTCCTGAGGTTGAAGCGAAAAGGTCGGCAACGACAAACGATCTACAATCCGGCTAGAAGGCATTACACATGTCAATTACAAATTACATAGTCACTCTAACTGATTGTATTCCTCTTCAATACCATCTAACAGGCTGTCTAACTTACAGTCCTACTGGGAATACTTTGCGGCCAATTCTACTTGGCCGTACACTAAGCTTATAGGGATCTCCTTCCCGTCAGGCCCCACAGGTCCGACCTCGGCCATGTGGTTTGGGTCAGACTTCGTGTACCGCATCTTCACCATGGCCCAGGCCTCCCTAGCGCCTTGTCGGCGGGCCGATATCTTCCACAACCGGAAATGTCGCCGAGCTCCCTTAAGCTTCTCTGAAAGCTCTCCAAGGCCCTCGGGCATGGAGTGGGAAGGCCATAAGACTTGGGCAACGCCTCGCATCGCCTGCCAAACTCGCTCGTGCAGTTGCGAGAGCTCGAGAAGAAGGTCACCCGTAGAACCGGGCATCTCCTCTGCAAGACAACCCGTTAGCATACCTACAGACATTACTCTGTTAGTCGACTTCCTCGCCGAACTCTTTTCTTTCAAAGATTTGCTTAAGCACTTACTAAATATGCCGCGTCGAAGCCGCTGATTCTCCTTAGTAGAGTCCGACAGCTGGCCACGAATATCTTTAAGTTCAACGTCCAGCTTGGTGTTGGCATCCTGAAGCTCATTCTTCTCCCACCTCACCCTTGTCAACATACTCTCACCGGCCTTTAGCCGGCGTAAGAGTTGTTGCCTCTCCGGATCCAGTCTGGCGCCATCTGCAATATGATTTGGCAGATTCATACCCACGCCGCACTTCGCAAGATATTAATGTTTCGAAGTGTACCTTACCAGAGGGGGTCTCTTTAGGCTCCCCTGCCACGGCTAGTGCGGCCTCCAGTTGGGCTTTGCACTCTTTCAGCTCCTGGGACAGTACGGTATTCTTCTCTGTAAGAACCTGCATAACAAATGATCCTTAAACCAGTTACTCTAACTGTTTCAAGTCTCGGGGGCTACTGGTATATACATATATATTTACCAAAATTTTCTTACCCGTATGTCTTTTACATATTGCTCCGTGGCTCTGGTTAAATCATTTTGAGCGGCACGGAGGTACGCATCTCCCGAATTGAAGGCATCTAATGCCTCTTGGGAGAAACAAGCGTCGCGAAGAACTGTCCGGCGACGTCTGTGGTTCATGGCACTCTCCACCTCGGAATTGGTGGCAGATAGCCTGTCCGCATCCTCTGTCGGAGGAGCGTCCGGTGCGCGCCTCGTGTTCGCTCCTGCTTCCGGGCCAGGCGTTGGAGCCTGGCTGGTGGAGGCGCGGTTGGCAACCTGTCCGGATGTAGTCCGGCGAGGTCTCTTAGTCCTGAAGATAGCACGAACGTTAATATGCCCTGAAGAAATAACACCAGGGAAAAAGAGGATGCACTATACCTTTGCGCCGGCATACCAGTCCGGACTACATTCCTTTTTGCCCCACGGGGCCCTGTGGCCCCTCGTTGGCTAGCCGCCGCAGGTTCGGCCTCCCGCCTTGGAAACCTCCCCTGCAAAACACGGTCGTTGTCAGGAAAACTGAAATGCGTGAGAATGGATTCCTTCTCAAAGGGATGAGACTCCGCTCTCTGTTACCTAGGAGGCCGGGATTAACCCTGGGCAATCAGCCGTAATGGCCACCAAGGTATTGTCCTTGCTTAACTGATGAAACACCCCGTCAATCAACTCCACCGATATATCCGGATCCTCTTCGGAGTCTGGATGGAGGGACCGTTCTGGATCCTCGGGTTGTGGGGGACGGCTGTTTATATCCTTTACTTCCTGACGCAGTTCCTGCGTTGAAATCGTTGGACTACATATTTAATCATGGGAATATAAAGCGGATGGGCAGGCACAATTGTTCACTTACCCAACTCGGGGGGTTGTACATACTAAATCCGCCCTGCAGGTTGACGCGGAGGAATTCCTCCTCTTCTCCCTTGTACAAAGAGGATAAGATCTTTACTAGAGCGGCAGCTGAGGCTGGCCCCTTACGACCGTAACGGGTGGCGTCATCCTCCCTGTTAAAATCCCACATGGGGTGGCCTCTATATTGAAGCAGCTGCACCCTCCGCATAATGCATGCGGCCATGACTCCAATCATGGTTAGTCCGGAATGAGCCAATAGTCTTATCCGGCCCATCAGGCGAAGGACGTCCCTGTCGCTTTCTCTCTGAGAGCTCCGCGGACGCCAGCTCAGGTGTTTCTTTAAGAGAGCACTGTTGAATTAGGGGAGACCGACCCGGATAGGGTCCGGTAGCGGGACATCATCTATATAAAACCATTCCGAAGGCCAGTCCTCGGACGCCTTCTTTGGGGTTCCGGATAGATATCCGGTCCCGGCGATACGCCACACTACGGCTCCGCCCACTTGATATATAGACCCCTCTTGAGAGCGGGGCACCAGACAGAATAATCTCTTCCACAACGCGAAATGAGCCTCAACACCCAAGAATAGCTCGCAAAGAGTGACGAAGCCCGCGATATGCAATATAGAGGCGGGCGTGAGATCATGCAGCTGGAGGCCGTAGAACTCCAGAAGCCCACGGAGAAATGGTTGGATTGGAAATCCAAGTCCTCTTACTAGATAAGGGATGAGGCACACCCGCTCTCCTTTGGAGGGACTGGGGGTGCTCTCCGCTTGCTCTCCGCCATTATAGGTGGCGAGTCCGGCTCGGACCGGGACCATATAGGCCTGAGGGAGAAATCCCTTGGCCTGAAGCGACACTAGCTCGTTGTGCGGGATGGAGCACCTCTCCCAGTCTCCAGGTTTAGGACTGGAAGGGCGAGAGGAGGAGCTGCGACGGCTGGCCATGTTGGAATGAACCTTTGCTGGAGGCGCTCTGATGATTACTCGCGGAGAGGAGAAGGTGTGGTTTGGATCTGAATCCCCATCCCATTAAATAGGTGGCTCGTTTATGCGGCTAGGGGTGTGAATGTAAAAACACCCCGACTTTTCACATTCATTTGACACGTGGAAGACGGCCATTATTGGGCGTGGAAGCCAAGGTGCGCTACATTATGAAAATCGGACATTATTCAGCAGGTACACATAATTTGGAGAAGAACCTGCCTTGCAATGCAGAAGACAATCTGCGCGCCAGACTCGTCGTCATTGAAGCCTGGTTCGGGGGCTACTGAGGGAGTCCTGGATTAGGGGGTGTCCGGGTAGCCGGACTATACCTTCAGCCGGACTCCAGGACTATGAAGATACAAGATTGAAGACTCCGTCCCGTGTCCGGATGGGACTTTCCTTGGCGTGGAAGGCAATCTTGGCGATGTAGATATTAAAGATCTCCTACCATTGTAACCGACTTTGTGTAACCCTAACCCTCTCCGGTGTCTATATAAACCGGAGGGTTTTAGTCCGTAGGACAACTTCATCATACAACAATCATACCATAGCTAGATCTCATGGTAGATCTACTCTTGTACTACCCATATCATCAATATTAATCAAGCAGGATGTAGGGTTTTACCTCCATCAAGAGGGCCCAAACCTGGGTAAAACATTGTGTCCCTTGTCTCCTGTTACCATCCGGCCTAGACGCACAGTTCGGGACCCCCTACCCGAGATCTGCCGGTTTTGACACCGACAACTGCCTCCCGGGAACAACTTCAAACCCGAGGTGTGGCATAAAAATAACAAGGCATTGATAAAGGCTGGAAACTTAAAGGGGCTCCTCGGATACCCAACATGTAAACTCGTCGGATGCACTTCGGTGATCCTCAAGATCGAAGATGAGAAGATTTGTTGAACTAGTTTTCAATGACCAACAACCGAAGATGAAGAATAGTTCAGAAGAATCGAGGAGCGTCCCTAACTTGAAGACCGGTTCAGGGGGATACTAATGGTGTCCTGGACTAGGGGGTACTCACCACGTCATCTCCCGATCTGTTAGATTGGGCCGAGGACCCCCATGGGCATATACTCATGGGCCAGTTCGGACAGCTACCGCATACATGGAAGATTCCATAAGACTTGGTGATCAAGACAAGGACTCCTCCCCACCGGCATATTCGGCTAGGACTCTTGTTATCCTAGGCCTTTGGAGCATTATATAAACCGAGGCCGGGCTAGTCGATAGATAACATATACAACAATCATACCGTAGGCTAGCTTCTAGGGTTTTAGCCTCTATGATCTCGTGGAAGATCAACTCTTATAATACTCATATCATCAATATTAATCAAGCAGGACGCAGGGTATTACCTCCATCAAGAGGGCCCGAACCTGGGTAAACATCGTGTCCCCTGCCTCTTGTTACCATTAATCCTAGATACACAGTTCGGGACCCCCTACCTGAGATCCGCCGGTTTTGACACCGACAGTCCCCTACTGGAGACATCGTCCAGTACATTCTCCAAATACTATACACAGACTCCAATAACGCAGCCGAATACGAGTCCTTATTACATGGTCTCTGGATGGCTGTCTCCATGGGCATACAACGCCTAGAAGTACGTGGGGACCCCAACCTTGCAATATCTCAAATAATCGGAGATTTTGACGCTAAACATCTTGCGTATCGTAACACAGTCATAAAAATGTCGGCCCGGTTCGAGGGACTCGAGTTCCATCATGTGGCTCGAGAAAGTAATCAAGCGACATATGTTCTTGCTCGTATCGGTGCTAAGCGCGACCCCGTCCCACCTAATATTTTCCTGGAAAGGCTCTTTATGCCATCCGTGGTGTGGCAGGGGATAAATGGCAATACTAGTCCGGAACCAAACATCACCCAAGATCGGGGAAACGCCAACGTCATCGGGGGCTCAGCCATCGAAATAACACCATCGGCGCATCTCATCATGGCAGTCATTGCCTCATGGACCGAACCGTTCCTATCCTACCTCAACATGAAAGAGCTTCCTGAGGACCAGAACAAGGCCCACTGCATTGTCCGGCGTTCAAAGGCCTACACGGTTCATGATGGAGAGCTCTATAAGAAAAGCGCCACCGGAGTCCTTCAATGATGTATATCCGAGGAAGAGGGGCGACAACTCTTGGCTGAAATTCATGCCAGACTCGGCGATCACCACGCCGCAGCTCGGGCCCTTGTTAGCAAGGCCTTCCGTACAGGGTTTTATTGGCCGACGGCCTGAGCAGATGCACAGGGCCTTGTCCAACGTTGCATCGGATGCCAACTCTTCGCCAATCAAAGCCATATGCCCCCACCGCCTTACAAAAAATCCCCATCACTTGGCCTTTTGTGGTCTGGGGACTCGATATGGTTGGACCCCTTAAAGGGGGAAGCCATAAGAAAAAATATCTGCTGGTTATGGTGGACAAATTCACTAAGTGGATAGAGGCTAAGCCGGTCAAAACGGCTGAGTCCGGACCGGTGATAGACTTCATATCCGGTGTTGTGCACCGTTATGGTGTCCCACACAGCATCATTGACAACGACTCAAATTTCACAGCCGACAAGGTAAAAACCTGGTGTACTAGTCTGGGTATTAAACTCAATGATGCCTCCGTCTACCACCCACAAACCAACGGTCAAGTCGAATGAGCCAACGGTCTTATTATGAGCGGCATCAAGCCCAGACTAGAGTGGTCTTTGAAAGAATCAGACAAGCATTGGGTTGAGAATCTTGACTCCGTACTCTGGGGGCTGCGGACCACGCCCAACCGCACTACCGGATACACACCCTTCTTCATGGTGTATGGCGCAGAGGCCGTATTGCCCTGCGATATTATTCACGACTCACCTCGAGTGCGTATGTACGAAGAGAGATAAGCCGAGCTCGATCGACAGGATGGCCTAGATGCCCTAGAGGAGGAACGCGTGTTGGGGAACGTAGTAATTTCAAAAAAATTCCTACGCACACGCAAGATCATGGTGATGCATAGCAACGAGAGGGGAGAGTGTGATCTACGTACCCTTGTAGATCGACAACGGAAGCGTTAGCACAACGTGGTTGATGTAGTCATACGTCTTCACAATCCGACCGATCCAAGCACCGTTACTCCGGCACCTCCGAGTTCTTGGCACACGCTCAGCTCGATGACGATCCCCAGGCTCCGATCCAGCAAAGCTTTGGGGATGAGTTCCATCAGCACGATGGCATGGTGACAATCTTGATGTTCAACCGTCGCAGGGCTTCGCCTAAGCACTGCTACAATATGACCGAGGTGTAATATCGTGGAGGGGGGCACCGCACACGGCTAAGGAACGATCACGAAGATCAACTTGTGTGTCCTAGGGTGCCCCCTGCCCCCGTATATAAAGGAGCCAAGGGGAGGGGGCGGCCGGCCAAGGAGGGGCGTACCAAGGGGGAGTCCTACTCCCACCGGGAGTAGGACTCCCTTCTTTCCTAGTTGGAGAAGGAGAAGGGGGGAAAGAGGAGGAAGAGGGAAAGGAAAAAGGGGGGGGGGGCGCCGCCCCCCTTCCCTTGTCCTATTCGGACTAGGAAGGGGAGGGGGCGCGGCCACCTCTTGCCTCCTTTCCTCTTCTCCCTCAAGGCCCATGTAGACCCAATAACCCCCCGGGGGGTTCCGGTAACCTCCCGGTACTCCGGTAAAATCCCGATTTCACCCGAAACGTTTCCGATATCCAAATATAGGCTTCCAATATATCGATCTTTATGTCTCGACCATTTTGAGACTCCTCGTCATGTCCATGATCACATCCGGGACTCCGAACAAACTTCGGTACATCAAAATGCATAAACTCATAATGAAACTGTCATCATAACGTTAAGCGTGCGGACCCTACGGTTCAAGAACAATGTAGACATGACCGAGACACGTCTCCGCTCAATAACCAATAGCGGGACCTGGATGCCCATATTGGCTCCTACATATTCTACGAAGATCTTTATCGGTCAGACCGCATAACAACATACATTGTTCCCTTTGTCATCGGTATGTTACTTGCCCGAGATTCGATCGTCGGTATCTCAATACCTAGTTCAATCTCGTTACCGGCAAGTCTCTTCACTCGTTTCGTAATACATCATCTCACAACTAACTCATTAGTTGCAATGCTTGCAAGGCTTATGTGATGTGCATTACCGAGAGGGCCCAGAGATACCTCTCCAACAATCGGAGTGACAAAGCCTAATCTCGAAATACGCCAACCCAACATGTACCTTTGGAGACACCTGTAGAGCACCTTTATAATCACCCGGTTACGTTGTGATGTTTGGTAGCACACAAAGTGTTCCTCCGGCACGGGAGTTGCATAATCTCATAGTCATAGGAACATGTATAAGTCATGAAGAAAGCAATAGCAACATACTAAACGATCGGGTGCTAAGCTAATGGAATGGGTCATATCAATTAGATCATTCACCTAATGATGTGATCCTGTTAATCAAATAACAACTCTTTGTCCATGGTTAGGAAACATAACCATCTTTGATTAACGAGCTAGTCTAGTAGAGGCATACTAGTGACACTCTGTTTGTCTATGTATTCACACATGTATTATGTTTCCGGTTAATACAATTCTAGCATGAATAATAAACATTTATCATGATATAAGGAAATAAATAATAACTTTATTATTGCCTCTAGGGCATATTTCCTTCAACGCGATGTCGCAAAAGCTCGTTCAACATTTTACCAACAGCAGGCTCAACGATATCAAAGCAGAGAAGTAAGGGCCAAGACTTACAACGTTGGCGAACTCGTTCTACGCCTGCGGGAGAAGAAAAAGGACAAACTCAAGCCCAAATGGGAGGGTCCCTTCATAATTGACGAAGTTCTCACCGGAGAAGCGTACCGTCTTTGCGATGCATCAGACAATCGCTTCGAGCCGAACCCCTGGAATGCGGCCAGACTCCGGAGATTCTATGCCTAGCACCAAACCCCTTGTTCGTCTCCTCCTCCTCTGTAGTTTCCATTATTTTTTCTCTCTCTTCCGATTATTTTCTTCTTTCTTGCTTTAACGCTTTGGTACGGCTAGACCGCACACCATCGACACATACATCTCTAAATATGTATGTCACTTGTACCTGGGGGCTTCTTGGACAGAAGTTCTTGTCATTCCTTGAGCATTAAGCTCCTCACATATGAGTTTTTTCATATTTACCTTTTCTTTGCCACTATATGCATCGATATGACTTAAGTTTTGGCCAAGCTGGGTTGCCTGGCTCCTGTGCTTATGCCCTACGTTCCCGTTGGTTCGGCTAGGGCATAAAGGGAGCACCTCTGTGATTGTTACTGTCAGGTCATCTGGATGTGTACCTCAGACTGGGTGAAGCCGAAACCTAGAGTTCTTAAGGGAATATTCGGTCGGTGAATTAAAGATGTTTTCTAAACTGACTCCATTGTGCACCCCCAGAAGTTATACAAACTGTGGTGCTCGCATCACAATTCGGACATGTACATTAAATGAATGCACACCCAGGGAAAGGAACCCTTAACGGAACTATTCTCTCAGGAAGATGTTTCTTACGATATCAATGTAATATAACAGAGCTAGCCGGATACAACTTGTCTGTTCAAGCAACTATGACCCCTACACCTAGTTTTCTAGGCATGCCCCGGCCTATTCGGCCGCGACGGTATTCAGAAACACTCCACACCTTCGGGTCTGAAGGTTGAAGCAAAAAGGTCTGTCATGATAAACGATATACAATTCAGCTAGATGAGGAAAGTACACAGTCACTTGGACTCGAACACCTCTTCCTCTATACCTTCCAACAGGAAGTATAACTTACAATCCTGTTGGGAATATTTGGCGGCCACCTCTACTTGGTCATATATTATACTAACAGGAATTTCTTCCCCATTCGGCCCTACCGGTCCGACATGAGCCATGTGATTAGGATCCAGCTTGGTATATCGCATCTTCACCATGGCCCAGTCCTCTCGCGCACCCTCTCGGCAGGCAGATATCTTCCACAGCCGGATACGCCGCCACGCTCCCTTGAACAGCTCTACCAGCTTCTCCATACTTCCTGGAGGGGAGTCGGATGGCCATAAAGCCTTGGCTACACTCCGCATAGCCTGCCGAGCTTGCTCGTGCAACTGCGACAGCCCTTGCAGAAGATCATTTGATGATCCGGACACCTCCTCTTCGGGGCGGTTCGTCAATACACCTGCAATTACAGCTATATCAGCTACCGTTACCCCCAAACTGCTATAAGATAAAAGCGTCCACGTACTGAATATGCCGCCTCGCATCTACTTGTTCTCCTTCACATAGTCGGCTAGGTGCGCTCACACATCTTTCAATTCTTTGCCCAGTTTGATGTTGGAATCCTGGAGTTTCTTTTTCTCTTCAACGAATTTTGTCAATACACGCTCGCCCGCTGCTAGTAGCTTTTTGGCTCCGTGTTCTTCGCTTCGAGCGGCGTCTAGCTGCTCTCGTACTTGGTCTAACAACCCAACACAAAGATTAGAACCCAGATTCACACCATCGGTGTATCATTATGAATTTTAAATAAAGGAAAATATTACCGGGAGATGCCTTGTGTTTCTCCAGTTCGGCATTGGCAGCAAGTAGCTGGCGCTGACACTTTTCTAGCTCCTGAGCTAGCTGGGTATTCCTCTCTGTAAGCACCTGGTTGTACATTGATCCTTAATTCAATTGTTTCAACTCCTTTAAGTATCGGGGGCTACTAGCATATGGTTATCATAGTCAGACAAAGCGAATTTACCTGCACATCTTTCAAATGTTGCTTTGTGGCCCTGCTAATCCCATCTCGGGCAGCCCGGATGTATGCATCGGCTGAGCTGAAGGCGTTAAACGACTCTTTTGAAAAGCCAGGGTCTTGTAAAGTGGCTCAACGCCGCCGATGATTCATGCCACTCTCCACTTCCGAATTGGTGACAGATACATCATCCGAGTCCTCGGCTGGAGGATAGTCCGGCGTCGCCCCTGCATCAGCGCCCGTCTGCACGGCAGGATTTGAATCCTGTGTGTGGGAAGTATGGCCGCTCGAACATCCGGATATAGTCCGGCGCACCTTCCTCCTAACACATAGAAAGGGGGAAGGTCACGGCTGGACGTGACTGCTTAAGTGCGGGTTGGCGAATTCATACCTCTTCGATGAAGGCCCGACCGTGTCATCGTTTTCTTTCCTCTTAGAAGGCTTGTACGGCGCAGGAGCCGATCTCTTCAAAATCGCCGAACGACTCCCATGTAAAGCACAATACAGTGCGGTGGGTGAGGCAGAATAAGGGCACTCTTTTAGAGAAAGTGTTTCTTAATTATTTACATGTGAAGCGGGAAGAAGGCCAGGGTAGTCGGTGGTGATGGCCACTTCTATGCCATCATAGCTTGTCTGGTAAAACACTCCCCCCGCAAGCACCACAAATATATCCGGATCCTCTTCAAACCCAGGATCTAGCTCCCGATTGTGGATCTCCGGCTGTGGGGAGGGACTATGAAGTCCTTCGGTGACCTTCCGCCAGTGCTATCATAAACAGACTTGAAATTTATCAAAAGTAATCCGGAAGGGGAATGAGTGGAATAGAGGGGTCGAAGCTTACCCAACTGGGAGGGTCATACATAGAATATCCATCTCTGCGCTTAATGCGAAGAAACTCCTCTTCCTCCCCTTTAAACAGCTCGGCCAATATTTTGGCCAGAGCGGCGGGGGTATCCGGACCCTTTTGGTCATAGCGGGAGGCGTCATCCTCTCCATTGTAGTGCCACATGGGTAGCCCTCTGTATTGTAGCGGCTGAACCCCATGCACTATGGAGATCGCCATTACCTCGATTATTGTGAGTCTCGACTGAGGAAGCATCTTTATCTTGCTCATGGGCTAGCAAACTTCTGCGCTGTCATCCTCTTCAAGACTCCGAGGATGCCAACGATGGCGTTTCTTCAGCGGAACGCTCGCAAATTCAGGAAGACCCTTTCGAACTACGTCGGGAAGCGTGATGTCCTCAATATAGAACCATTCGGAAGGTCATTCTTTGAACGCCTTACTTGGTGTGCCGGACAGATATCCGGTATTAGCGATACACCATACTTCAGCTCCGCCCACTTCAAATATTGACCCCTCGTGATTACGCGGGACAAGACAGAACAACTTCCTCCATAGCTCAAAATGAGCCTCGATACCCAGGAATAGTTCACATAATGCGACGTAACCCGCAATATGCAGAATGGAGGCAGGGGTGAAGTTGTGCAGCTAGAGGCCATAGTATTCCATAAGCCCTCGGAGGAACGGATGAATGGGAAATCCAACGCCCCTTAGCAGGTAGGGGACGAAACATACTCGCTCTCCCCGGATGGATTGGGGAAGTCCTCTGCCTGAATCTCACCGTTGAAGGAATCTAGCCCCGCTTGAACAGGAACTAGATCTGCAGGGGGAAGAAATCCCTGCGTCTACAACTTCGTCAACTGACTGAGGGACACTAAACACCTCTCCCACTGGCCTTTCTCTGGGCTGAAATGGGTGGAAGAGCTGGGGGCGCTAGCCATGCCGGAATGGTTTCTCCTAAGCAGTTTCCGGGGATTTCCTCTGCATGGTGCCGAATGGATATAGGATCCAATATCTTTAATAGGTGCTCTTGCTTGCATGGACGGGGTGTTATCTGCAAAAATACCCTGACCTTCCACCTTCGCTTGACACGTGGGAGGCAAAGTTATTTAATGCGTAGAAGCCGAGGAGAGCGACATTGAACCGATGGCCGAATACATCACCTGAAGATCATTAAAGGAGGAACCCGCCTTGCAATGCCGAAGACAATTTGTGTGCCGAACACCTCGCTATTGAAGACTAGTTCGGGGGCTACTGAGGGAGTCCTGGACTAAGGGGTCCTCGGGCGTCCGACCTGTTATCCATGGGTCGGACTGATGGGCTGTGAAGACATGAAGGCCGAAGACTGTACCTGTGTCCGGATTGAACTCTCCTTGGCGTGGAAGGCAGGCTTGGCGACCGACTATGAAGATTCCTTCTTATGTAACCGACTCTATGTAAACCCTAGATCCCCCTCAGTGTCTATATAAACCGAAGGGGTTAGTCCGGAAAGGACACATTCATTACCGTAGTCATACAGGTTAGACTTCTAGGGTTTAGCCGTTATGATCTCTTGGTAGATCAACTCTTGTAACACCCATATTCATCAAGATCAATCAAGCAGGACGTAGGGTATTACCTCCATAGAGAGGGCCCGGACCTGGCACTACTAGGAAAAGGCATGCTAGTGGCGCACCGAATTTGCCTTCTAATGGCGCACTACCGGTGCGCCACTGGCATCACGCCATTAGAATTAAATTCTAATGGCGCACCACCGGTGCGCCATTAGTATCTGGTGTTCTAATGGCGCACCACGTAGTGCGCCATTAGTATAGCCTGCAGTGTGCCATTAGAATGCCTCCCAGGGGGCCATATGTACCCATGTGCTTTGGCATTCTAATGGCGCACCAGCAGTTAATGCGCCATGAGTGTGATGATCACAGTGCGCCATTAGTGTCTTGTGTGGTGCGCCATTAGTATGAATATTAGGTTTTATTTATTTTTTGCTTTTCTGATTTTTGTACAGGTTACAAAATATATTATTGGACAGAATATAGACAGCAACACACAGCAACATCAGATTCATCGAATACAATAGAAGATTAGTCTCCGAATACAATTCATCATATTAGATTCCGAATTCAAAAGACCGAACAACGATAAAACATTACAAGTCTTAAGACCGCGAGTATCGAGTTTTCCTTCACATTACAAGTTGATATCGATCATCTAAACTACCATCACATAGAAGAGAGCTGTGGTCATCACGATGAGCATCATCGCGATCAAACTGGTCTTCATCCGGTTCCTCCAACGCTCCCTCCTCTCTCCCGCTAGATAGCGGGCGTATCTACATTCGGCCTCCGCCCTAGTGGTGTACCCTTTGTAACGGTTACCGCTGAAACGGTGAACCTGTCTCCGACACTCCTCCCACTCGTGTAGACTCCGGGAACCTTACCCTTGTACACGACATATGACGACATCTCTATGCACAAGCCAAACAACAGACAATACATAAGCAATATGTAAGTATGCAACAAAAGGATCGGAAGAGAAAAGCAAGACATTAATAGCACGATTCATGGTCCTACTAATAAATAGCATCGATTACATCTAAGTTGAACGACTGTCCAAACCAAAGAGACATACGAATTCATTAAAGTATAATTACAACATGAGCCAATTAATGTTTCAGAACTACACATCACTACTTTCGACTCGACTCATCGGACAGGAGCGTGGATGAAGCCGCCGTCTGTCGTGATGGTCATGAAATCACGGTCGTTGTCACCCTACATTTGTAGCGTTTCATCTATCTCACTGTTGGACAGTTGATATCTGAGGAAGAACTGCCCCGAGGTATGAAGGACATCTTGATGGATGATGTCCGCAAACTCCGACTGGATGCGAAAGAATTCTTGTCTGAGGTCCGCGTCCTGGACTACCGACAAGCTCGCGGCCCAATCTTTGAGATTATCTGGTAGCAGAAGTTGATGATGGTCCCTTACGATCACCCGCATGTGATGGAGGGCATAGTAGGCATCCTTCTGACCGCCAGGCGGCTGCTTGACGCAGCAGAACTTTGTATTGTGTGAGAACATGTGCTTGCCGTACTTACGAACTGCCCTGGTGAAGGTGCCTCCAGATTTGGTGTAGCCAAGGAGAACATCATCAAGAACTTTCTTGACATTTGTGTAGTCTATGTTGGAGTTACGGTTCGGGTCGAAATACGTGGCCATGGAATATTTCGGGCTTAAGAGGATGAGTGTGCAATGTGTGTCACTGCACAAAACACGGAATGTTAGAAAAAAAAGAACGATCGAAATCTAAGAAATCATGTGTTACGGGGCGGTTAAGGGATGACTTACTCGGGAAAGTAAGCCACAAGGAAGTTATCCTTATCTGGGTTTGCCAGAATGACGCCTTCGAGGTGTGAACTCGCAACTTGGTGGTCCCCAGCGCTGCTCAAGTGCTTGGCACGCATGTAGAAGGGGTCGACTATCACGATGTCTGGAGTCTTGTCTCTAATGATCCGCATCTCCATACTCAGCGAAAATAGCCGAACGAAGGTGTAGTGCAGCGGATGAAGGTTAAACATAGCAAAGATGTCATCAAACCGCAGGGCGATCGTACCCCCGATGTCGCCATCCACAAAGCCCTTGCCCTCTGGCACCTTGGCCACGAAAATCGGGTATGCCACATCCTTCTCTCTAAGACGCCGCTTCTCCAAAGAAAGAACACTGTCGTGCAGACTCCGCATAGCACTGGTTGCAGCATTCAGCATATTTGGCGGTAGCATCGCCCTACCCGCCACATGCACCCTCCTCGAGATATCCTTAGGTGAAGGTGGCCCGTCCTGAGCACGGATCGAACTCGGTGCCAGCTGGCTCGCACCGGCGCCCTTGTTAGTCTTTCTTTCCGTCCCTTCTTCTTGATCTCCTGTAATGGGACCGAGTTCTGCTCACAGACCGCCTTCTTGAGCGTGTTGGGGCTGATAATATTTTGCACCTCAGCTATCTGAGGCTCGGTGAAGGCGGGAGCTGGAGGCGTGTCCTGAGAACTGAACGCCAGACGACGCCTATTGCAATTGGATTTCTCCGCCGTACCAACTAGATCACGGTGGTCTTGGTTGCGTTCTTGAGAAAGAGGCCCGCAGAACTCGTCAGCATACCCATGTTCGGCAAAGTACTTATCAACGTTGGTAAATGTATCGTCATCATTGTCGTCACCGTCCGGATCCTGTGCCATAGGGCTGTCCGGATCCTGTGCCATAGGGATGTCCGGCAGGTCCAGTAGCGTTGCAGCGTTCTTGCCATGGCTTGGTGCTGGCACGACTGGCGGTCTTGTCTGTGGGGTGGTGTCCCCCGCCCCCAAACGAATCTGGCTCTTCGGCCAAAGCAGGGGCCAATTTACGCAGGCGCTGAGGGTCATCTCATCTTCTTCGTCGGCCCCAGCAGGTCGAATCGGAGGTAACAGATCATCGCAGCCTGGCAGCACCCGAACCACTTCAACCCTATACATTGTAGGTGGCATCGGATTACCGTGGAACATGGGGTTGCCCGGTTGAACGATTCTGCCCTTGGCGACATCGACCAACTCAGCGCACACGAAGTGCAGAAGAGTGAAAGGAACGTCGGCGGTGCCCTGCGAAAACATGTACAGGGCGTCAGGGATGCCCAGTCAAAGGCAAGGAGATGAAGTCATCGGCCGAGAGGCTTAGTTACCGTGATGCCATCGAGCTCGGCTAATGTCGAGGCACCGCCAACGGCGGGCGTGCAGCTGACGGAGGGGGCGCTTGTTGGCGAGGTGCCGGCCGGCGTACACCCAGGTGCATTAAGCTCCAATGCCCATGCCGGCACCGGAGACACGAATACCGCCTCTGCCGGAGACACCAATGGCGCCGCCGCCGGAGACACCAATGGTGCCGCCTGTGCGCTGTGCGAGTTGCTGGCCATGAAGCTGGGAACCGGGGGAGGCCCCTGTTGGCCGCCCGCAATCCACGTCGTCAGCCCATGAATCAACGTAGGCACCATGGCGTTGAGCGTCGTTCCAAGTTGTTTTTGCACTTGCTCTTGGACAAGCTCCGGAATCCGCGCCACTTGTGCCTTGAGTTCTTCAACCTCGCGCGTCTGGCTTTCCGAGCTGGTCTTTTTCTCCTTCCGCACACCAGCGGTATAGTATGACCCCCATTTTGTGGACAAGCCTTTGCCGGCCACACAACCAGCTGACGTCGGCTTAGTGAGCTTATCCTTGTGGGCCATGTTTCGCTCTAAATAGGAAAAAAGTGGGGAAGGAGGTGGAGCGAATGAAGTGGGGAAAGTGAGTGGGTAGGTGTGGGGCTGTCCAAAATATCTTGTTGGGGTCCCACATTACTAATGGTGCACCACCAGCAAATGCGCCATTAGTAACCCTGGTTACTAATGGCGCACCTGCAGGTGGTGCGCCATTAGTAGTTTTGCAAAAAAGTAAAAAAAATAAATATATATACTAATGGCGCACCGGGTAATAGTGCGCCATTACTAGTTTAAACTAGTAATGGCGCACTGTGAAACGGTGCGCCATTAGTAGTTTTGCAAAAAAAGAATAAAAAAATTACAGTAATGGCACACTGTCTGCTTGGTGCGCCATTACTAGTTAGAACTAGTAATGGCGCACTTCGACCTGATGCGCCATTAGTTTGTATGGAAAATGGAAAAAAAATTAATACTAGTGGCGCACCCTGTTTCTGGTGCGCCATTAGTGTCTTCCACACTAATGGCGCATCACCAACCGGTGCACCATTAGTATATAGTAGTGGCGCACTGCTTCCATGGTGCGCCATTAGTATCAATCCTATCTATAGCCCTTTTCCTAGTAGTGATGGCTTGAGGAGTGGACTTGGGTGCATTGGCAGAGTCATGTGTGGCAGAGTCATCATTGGTGGAATAAGATGCAGCTTTGCGAAACTGACCATCCAATGGACGAATGCCTTCATCAATTACAGCTAGTGCCTTGCCCTTTCCATCAACTGAGGAATATGTCTGCTTGAGGACTTCAATTGGGGGCAATTAGCTAAGATGATTCTGGAAATCAGCTTTGTAGTTGAGTGAAGACCTTGTCCTAAGGAATCTCATGATCCAAGGTGCATAAGGCTTCAGCTCAAACGGACACAGTGCAACATTGGCCATAGTCCTCATGAAGAAATCATGATAATTGACAGGAATGCCATGAACGATGTTGAATACCAGATTCTTCATGATGCCAACAATTTCCTCATCAGATGAGTCATGGCCTTTGATAGGACTGATTGTCCTCGTAAGAATACGATTGACAGTTCTGGGCACGTACAACAATTCCTTCACGAGGAATTTCGTTCTTGGTGCTTGACCTGGCTTCAAAGGTTTCATTAGCACCTGCATGTAATGATGTGTGAGCTCAGGTTCACTGTAGATGCAGCGAGCTTCTTCAAGGGGAGGACTGAGTGGTAGAGCACGAAGCAATTCACAGGCTGGTGCTGTGTAGTGAGTGTTTTCAGACATCCAGTCCAGCACCCATGAATTCACATCTTCAGGATCTCCGGTGATGTGCAGCGTTGCATAGAATTGAGGAATTAGTTCTTCATTCCAATCGCAGATGTCAGAGCAAAAGTTGAGCAGCCCAGCATTGTGAAGAACACTGAGGACTGGTGCGAAGCACGGCAGAGATTCCATATCCACGTGAGGAATATGCTCATGGTAGAAAATCTTCTCCTTGTTGAACAACACTGAGGAATAGAAATTGGCATGACTAGCAGTCTAGAAACACCTCTTCCTAATGCGAGCAGTGTCATATGGGTTGTAATCTTCAAAGAATACGTGCTCGCCAAAGAAATCATCAGCCTTGAACTTTTGCTTGCGTGAGAATGGATCCTTTGGCTTCAGTAGAGGAGTGTCAGTGAGTTGCATCACGACCTCAGGAATCTCAATCGCAGGTTCTTCAGGCTGAGGAATTTCTGGTTCCTCCTCAGTGGCAGTCTGCGTAGTTGGTTGTTCAGTAGCAGCAGTTTCATCAGTGCTAGTGGCTGGAATTTCCTCATGGACATATGCAGTGGGATGAGTTTCTTCAGAGCGCATGTGTGGTAGTTTGTGTGGGGGACTGAGGAATTTGCTGTAGAGGGGTGAACATTGGAGAGTTTGGATGATGACTTTCCCATAATTCATCACTGATTACGGGTGTGGACTAGCCAATGTCCACATCTTCATCTTCCATTTCTTCAATGCCAGCCTCTTCAGCTGTGAACTGAGGCATAGGCGAGGAGATGATAGGTGTTGAAGGGATATCATCCACTTCAATTTCTTCATCGATTGGTTCAGACGAAGCAGCAGAAGAAGTTTCATCATCAGATCCGCTGGGGATCACATATTCTTCATCAAAGGGAACAAGGTCCTTTGATGGTCTGGTTGAGATGGGAACAGCATCAATCGGATTTGCAAATGAACTTGTCATGGGCTTCATTTTCTTCAGAGCTGAAGAATCTGAAGCAACTGATGCTTTCCTTTTCTTCACTGCAGCACGCTCTGCAGCCTTGGTCTTCTTCACAACTGATGCAGATGGAAGGATTGGAGTTGAAGTTGGTGCAGGAGCAGCTGAGGAATCTGGTTGATTTTCTTCAGGCACAACTGATGTAGTTGCCTTGAGTTCTTCAGTTTCTTCAGGCACACCACTAGTGGGTGCCCTGGCAATTTCTTCAGCGGCTGGAATGCAGTCATCAGCCTTGGAACTCACATTATCTTCAGCAGCCTGATTGTCATCAGCGGTGCTGGCATTTTCTTCAGTAGGCTGAGCAGATGCTTCAGCCTGAGGAATTTCCTATTGCGTTGGGGCTACAACATTGGAAGTGAAGTTATCCGCCAGTTTCACAAAATGAACCTTGGCTCCAAGCCAATCAGCGCGATATGCTTCAAAGTCATCACTGAGTTTCTTAATCTTAGTCTGAGTAGTGACAAGTTCTTCAGTTGTCATAGAGACAACGTTTTTCTTAAGATAGGGCTCCTTCTTGTACTGCGCTTTCTTGATCTGCCTGACCTTCTCAAATTTCCACTTTTCTTCTTGAATGAAGTGGGTCAGCATGTGACTCTGGCTAGGAGTCAGCTTGAAGTCAGGCAAGGGAGTGTTGGGGGTCCTTGTGCCAATCATCAATGTAGTCGAGGATCGGCTTGGGATCCAAAAGCAGTGGCACCTCTGATCCTTTGACTCTAGCGGCCCTGACTTGCCTGTCTCTGATGATTTCTACAAGTTCATCATCATCAGCTTCTTCTTTATCAGACGGCACTTGGAAAGCGACTTGCTTCTTTTGAGGACTTTTGCGTGGACCTCGTCCAGCAGTGGCATTTGTCTTGAGCAGTGAGGGGCCAACTGAGGAACTTGGTGCAGCCGAGGAACTAGCTGAGACACCTGAGGCAATGGAGATGCCGGCAGTCCTTTGGCATGAAGTGAGATGCACAGGTGCTGAGGATTTGGTCGGAACAGCTGAAGGCTTTGGCGGAGGAGCTGAGGACTTTGGAGGAATAGGAGCAGCATGAGGAATTTGCCGTGAGGGCTTTGATGATTCTGGTCGTGAGGGCATTGCTGAGGAAGCACTTGGCTTGCGTGCAGGCTTCTTTGACATAGCCTTCTTTGGCTTGACAGCAAGGACCTCAGCAGAGGAAGCAGCAGCAGTAGAGTCTTCATTGAATTTCTTCACTGCTTCTTTGGCTTGCTTAGCCAACTTGCCTTGGCGCTTGGCCCATTCATCAGGATAGTCCTCACCGCGCTTGAGGCTGGTGGGATCAGCAATTTGGCCAGGTGCCAGTGGTGCTCTTGGGAATGGAGGATTGAGTGCGAATTTCTTCATATACTTAGGAGTGACATATCTGTACTCCCCCCATTCTCTTGCCCATCTCCTCTCTATCTTCTGAATGCGCACTTTGCGCTCATTCTTGGTTTCCTCAGTAGGTGTGCAGTACCCAGCATATATGTCATCAGGGATTTCAGACACTGTATTTACCTCGGGCCTCTTTCCTCCCTCAGTAGGTGTGCAGTACCCATCAGTCATTTTCTTCAGTTGAGGAATTTGAACAATTGAATTCTCTGAAGAAGTATGCAACTTTTCTTCGAGGAATGCTGCAAATGAGTTAAGTTGATGAGAACCTAGTGATTCAGCAGCTGAGATGTGTACCTATGAACAGAGTATAGTTGCGAGGAATTTGCAGAGGTCATATGCGTTCTCAGAAGGTTTTTCAAAATGAACAAGTTTGAGGAATTTGACCAGATGAGTCTTGAAGATTTTCACTAAGCGTTCATTGTCTTAGGTTCCATAGTTGTATAGATCGAAGATCCACACAATTGAGGAATCTTGAAGAAAAATGATGCTTAGAGAAACCAATCAAGAACAGATGACTTTGTGAGGTGTTCAGTGTGTGAAGATATGAAGAAAAACACTTTTGAAGATTTTGTAGATAATCATTCGAATCAACGAGGGCAGTAAAAGTAACTTTTATTTACCCTGGACGAAGTACACGACGAACTAGAGTGAGGAGATGTGAAGTTTGTCTGTGCAGATCTTCCACGCCCTAACTTGGCGGAGGAAGATGGCTACGGCGGCGGCGGAGTGAAGATGTCCGCGGTAGGCACGAGGACGTCGGCGACGAGGTCGAGGCAGTGAAGCTCTTCCTCACCGGCGACGATGAAGTAGCGGCGGCGCTAGGGTTTGAGAAGCTTGAGCTGGAGAGAGAGGTCGGGCGGAGTAAAAGAAGTGAGGAAGGGAAGGAGGGGTATTTATAGCCACAGTGAAAAACTGCTCGCCCAAAGAAATTGGACGAACGTGCCCCTGACCCTTCTCATTCGTATGACATGTGTCACCCACGTAGTGAGAGGTGGAGATCGTGTTAGATCATGGGTGAGTGGATAAGTGTATCGTGGGATGCGGAACGGTTTGAGCGGCAAAACCGAAAATTTCAATAAGATAGGTTTTAAAGTTCCGTTCGCAATTTCTTCAGCTGACAAGGACACAGTGAAGATTTTGAACGAGTTTCAAATAGAACGCACATGAAGAATTTGTGAACAGATTGGGTTGAGTATAGCATAGAGGGGAAGGGTCCGATCACATTCACTTAGCAGAAAACCAACTTGAAGAAATAGCAATAAGTGAATGTTGTAGAGGACATAAACTCATATATATATAGATAGATATATGAAGAAAAATGACGGAACCAGTGAAGACTATGCAAAGTTGAAGAACATGAATAATTTGAGGAATTTCAACTTTTGGTGGTGGCGTGATCCACCGTATAAGAATGATGATTTCAGACACCGCGTACAATTATCGTAGGGTTCTGAGAATCAAATTCTTCGTTAATTTCTTCACACTAAGAGTGTTATTCTTCATTGATTGAAGTAAAACGTTTCTTCATGTGTTGCACATATAAGTCATCAATTTTGCATAAGTGTTAGGATGAGTGTCCTTTTCAAAGAACATTCGAAGATTCTAGGATATTTAGCTCACACCGCAACTTGCTAAATCTCTTCTCATCCAAGGGCTTTGTGAAGATATCGGCTAGCTTTTCTTCAGTCTTCACATGCTCAATAGAAATGTCGCCCTTCAACACATGATCACGAAGAAAATGATGACGAATCTGAATGTGCTTTGTCTTCGAGTGCTAAACTGGGTTGTGAGCAATCTTGATGGCACTCTCATTGTCACAGAAGAGAGGCACATTCTTCATGTTGATGCCGTAGTCCTTGAGAGTTTGCTTCATCCATAGCAATTGGGCACAGCAAGAACCAGCGGCAATGTACTCAGCTTCAGCAGTAGATAGTGATACGCAGTTCTGTTTCTTTGAGGACCAACAGACCAAAGATCGTCTAAGGAAATGACATGTACCAGATGTTGACTTGCGATCCACACGATCACCAGCATAGTCAGAGTCAGAATATCCAACAAGATCAAAAGTCGAGCCCTTGGGGTACCATAATCCAAGTGTTGGTGTGTGAGCTAGATATCGAAGAATATGCTTCACAGCCTTATGGTGTGATTCCTTCGGTGCAGCTTGAAATCGGTCACACATGCAAACACTAAGCATTATATCTGGCCTAGATGCACATAAGTATAATAAGGAACCTATCATGGAGCGGTATACCTTATGATCGAAGTCAATACCATTTTCATCAGTGCACAGATGGCCATTTGTGGGCATAGGAATTTTGACGCCTTTGCAATCTTGCATGCCGAATTTCCTCAGTACATCCTTGAGCTATTTCTCCTGAGATATGAATATGCCATTGTGTTGTTGACGAATTTGAAGACCTAAGAAGAATTTCAACTCTCCCATCCTAGACATTTGATATTCTTCACTCATCATATAGGCAAATTCATCACTATAACGTTGGTCAGTACAGCCAAAGATAATATCATCAACATATACTTGGCACACAAACAATTCACCATCATAAGATTTAGTGAAAAGAGTAGGGTCGAGTGAACCGGGTTTGAAGCCTTTCTTCATGAAGAGTTCCTTCAAAGTATCATACCAAGCCTGTGGGGCCTGCTTGAGGCCATAGAGGGCCTTGTTGAGTCTGAAGACTTTGTCAGAATTCTTTGGATCTTCAAAACCTGGGGGTTGAGCAACATATACTTCTTCCTCAAGCTTACCATTAAGGAATGCACTTTTCACATCCATTTGATATAGAGTGATATCATGATGGTTAGCATAAGCAAGTAATATGCGAATAGCCTCAAGTCTAGCAACAGGTGCAAAAGTTTCATCGAAATCAATTCCTTCAACCTGTGTGTAGCCTTGAGCTACAAGCCGTGCCTTATTCCTCACCACAAGACCATTTTCATCTTGCTTGTTGCGGTAGATCCACTTTGTGCCGATGATATTGTGCTTGCGAGGATCTGGACGTTTGACCAGTTCCCAGACATTGTTAAGCTCGAACTGATGTAATTCCTCTTGCATGGCCTGAATCCACTCAGGCTCTAGAAATGCTTCATCTACCTTAGTGGGCTCTGTAATAGAGACAAAAGCATACTGCCCACAAAAGTTAGACAAATGTGAAGCTTTTGAGTGTGTGAGAGGACCTGGCGCTTTGATGTCATTGATGATCTTTTCAACTTGCACTTCTTTTGCAATGCGAGGATGAGCTGGCTGTCGTTGAAGAATTTGATCAGCGTTTTCTTCATCACCATTTTCTTCAGCATTTTCTTCAGGTGCATTAGCTCGATGTTCTTCATGTTCTGGAATGAATTCTTCAGCAGATTCTTTAGTAGGAACGACATCCTTAGTAGCCTTGAACTTGATAATTTCCTCAGGTGCTGGTTCATCTATCACATTAGGTAGGTGCTCTCTTTGCGAGCCATTAGTTTCATCGAACCGCACATCTACAGTTTCAACAACTTTGTGAAGAACGTTGTTGAAGACTCTGTAGGTGTGCGAGTCCTTTCCGTAACCAAGCATAAAACCTTCATGTGCTTTCGGTGCAAAATTTGAGTTTTGATGAGGATCTCTAATCCAACATTTAGCACCGAAGACTTTGAAATAACTTACAGTGGGTTTCTTATCAGTGAGGAGTTCATAGGCAGTCTTTTTGAAGAATTTGTGAAGATACACTCTGTTGATGATGTGGCACGCAGTATCAATTGCCTCAGTCCAGAAACGACGAGGCATTTTGTATTCATCAAGCATAGTGCTAACCATCTCATCAAGAGTCCTGTTCTTGCGCTCCACGACGCTGTTCTGCTGAGGAGTGTAAGGAGCAGATAACTCATGAGTGATACCAAGTTCATCAAGATAGTCATCGAGACTAGAATTCTTGAATTCATCAAGATAACTCATGAATTGCTTGCCGCCCGAACCACCGGCCTCATCGTTGTGGGCCATGTTTCGCTCTAAATAGGAAAAAAGTTTGGTCAAAAAGTTGGTTATTGTCAAGGAACAAGATCATGGTCTCATCATTTAGGGTTTGTCGACACCGAGGCACCCTAAAAGCCTAAGCTTTCATCATTTAGGGTTTGTCGACGTCGAGGCACCCTAAAAGCCTAAGCGTACATCATTTAGGTTCTCATCGACACCGAGGCATCCGGGGCAGCCAAGTTAAGTTTTCATCATTTAGGGTTTATCGATGCCGAGGCACCCTAGGTTGGGCCTAATCACTTGGCACTAATCACTTGGCTCTGTTGCCACCTATGTTGGGTTTATCATCTAGGGTTTATCGATGCTAAGGAGAATTCTAAGTTGGGCCTAATAACTTGGCTCTATTGCCACCTATGGTTTAATGCGGCAAGAATGACAGGGCAGTTGATCCTACTTAACTAAGTACTAAGATACCCCAGCACATGCATGAGTCGCAAGTACCCCATATGTCCTATTTTTAGCAAAGTCATGCTAAAATTCACGGAAAATTTTAGCATGACCTTTGCCGAAAATAGGACATATGGAGTACCCGAATTTGCCGGAACGGAAGTTAATCGACATTCCGGCAAACTCAAGGGCAACTCGGGGTACCTGCAAATTCATCACGACACAATGGTCGGAGACAAAACCCAGCAAACTAGCAAGATGATCATCATCTTTGCAAGACAGTAGCTCAAGTTTTTGACAGTAGCCTCTGAAGAAAATAGCATTGCAACATTCAAGTTCACAGGATAAAAAAATCATCCACGTTCACCAACCCACATGATGTTAAAACCCACATGAGCTGTAAACAGACTTAAAAACCCACATGATGTTATAACTATATACACTGAACATGATGATACCAAATGGGAAGGAAAATTGTATCACTCTAGATTAGTGTAGCCACTATCTAACAAAACCAGAATGTTAACAAAATTACACCATGATGATACCAAATTCTTGTAGCAGTACAATGAGTTCACAGGATAAAAAAATCATCCACATTCACCAACCCAAAATGGTGGAGATACAGCAAACCAGAACCTCCCAGGTTTCTGCCATTTTATTTTTCCCACCGTATATGTTTTTTGATTCATGTCATGGTACTTGCTGTCAAACCAAGTATTTTCTTTCTACATAATCTGGGAAGTTTCCTTCTTACTGTCTCACTACAAAAAACTAGTATGCTTAGTTGAAACTAGTATGCTTAGTTGCATTATGACAGGCAAAAACTACAAATATTTGTGTTTTTAGTTGAGCAATGCAGCGACAGTGTGATAGGCAAGTTTCAGCTGGCAAAGTGTCACGATTCAGACAATAGAGTAGCTAAGCATAGCAAGTGGATAGTTTAGTCAGTATACTAGTACTCTTTATAAAGCATGAGACATATATTACCTGGAGGAGACTTCGTCGAAGAGTTGCCTGTGAATTGAAAATACAACGAGATCAGCAAAGGACAGTAAGATGTATACTGAAATTATCATTACAAAATGCCAGCTACTGCCGTGGTCAAAGAATAGATTATGATAGCTGGACAAGTATAGGTCAAACTAGATAATTTTCAGAACCGGTTTAACCACCGCAGGATAAAACAATGCATCCAAGACTGGGCTTAGACTAATATCCTCATAGCATAATCTGACATCAAGCAAATAATATAAGAACAGTGAAAATGTATGTTCACTGCAAATGAATATGGACCAAGTGTTCACATTCTTGGAGTAACAAATATTCATCTACTCATTTGTAGATACCTAGGAGTAACAAGACTACACTTGCCAATAATGTTTTATTTATGCTTCCCAAGGACCAACTCCTAAACTGAACACAAAAAACTGTGTGCACATCTGCAAGTTGTAGAAGGAAAAGGTGCAACACTAAAAAAACTATCAAACTAACAGATCCATTAATCAATTATGGACTTCTTACATGTTACATCTATCATTATGGACTTCTTACATGTTTCATATTGTTGCATGAATCCAAATTCACTGGAATATTGTTGCATGAAGCAAAAGAGGCCCTGGGCATCCATCCAACACAGCTAAACAAAGAAAATGCAGTTCCATGCTTTCACAATACAATTCTCTTCAGATTTCTTATTAAGAGACAACAAGATACTTGTCACTGAAATTTTCTTCAGATTTCACAGTACTGAATTTCAATGGGAAAAATTCTTAGTACAGTTCAATCTCAGGGAATCAAATATGAGAATCAAATATGGGTCATGCAGTTCCACTATCTGTATAAAGAACCATCGGTGGCGCTCCACTAAGAACCATGCCGCCGGCTGGTGCCGAGGATATGGGGATTGCCGGTGGGAGGAGATGGGATTGGGGTAGGGTCGCCTCACTCACCTGCTGGCTAGCGCGCCGGTGTCGGGGAGAGGTGGGCGGGTTCGGGTGGCGTGAGCAAGGAGGTTGGTCGGTGCGGCGGTCCTCGATCTATAGTGGTGGTCCTCCTCGATCTGCGGCGGCGGTCCTCCCGGCCCGAGAGTCACTTGGCAGCAGCAGCTTCCCAACCCGTCGGGGCACTCCTCCCTGGTCCGGACTGGCCACGCTGCTAGGGGACGGCGAAGGAGTCGAGGGGGCGGCGAGGGGGACGGCGAACACGGGGGGCAGCGGGTGAGATCGATGAGGCAGGGGAGAGATTAGAGAGATTGGGGATTTAGTGTGGGGGGAAGCTTTCTAATGGCGCACCACCCCCTCGTGCGCCATAAGTACGACTATTCTAATGGCGCACCACCCCTCGGTGCACCATTAGAATTTTGTCTTAATCTAGCCCACTAGCCATATCTACAACCTAACCCTGTCTACAACAGAACCCACCCACTAGCCTGATTGGTCAGCACGCAGCACACACACCAGGAGGTCCTGGGTTCGATTCCCAGGCTCCCCAATATTTTTTATGCATTTTAAATGCTGTTTTTATATTTACTTGTGTTTAAATATGTTCAAACTTGTTTAAATCATAACAGTAATATTTTTTTATAAAAACAATAATATTTTTTAAAAAAATATGTTCAAATTTGTTACTTGAAAATGTCATCGGCGGTGGCGGTGGAGCAGGGGAGGGTGCGGGGGGTGCCCGTTGGCGGTGGTGGAGCGGGGGAGGGTGCGGGGGGCCGGGTGCTCGTCGGCGGCGGTGGAGCGGGGGAGGGTTGTGGTGGGTCGTCGGCGGCGGTGGAGCTAGCGGGGGAGGGTGCGGGTGGGATCAAGATGGAGGGGGATCGAGATCGAGATGGAGGGGGAATCAAGATCGAGATGGAGGGGGGTCGAGATCAAGTGTCCTCATGAATTCAAAAAGTGCCCATGAAATTTAAAAATATTCATGATATCAAAAAGTGCCCATGAAATACAATCGAGAAATGAAGACTACGATTTAAATACAATCGATCTTAGCTAGCTATCTGTTCACAATCTTCTTGCCCTTCTTTTTCGCAAATGGAGTTCTTCTGTGGAACGGACGTCCTTTAGGTAGGGTGGTCTTGCTTCTTCTTGTGGTGTGTGCTGCTACTTCATCGTCGTCGTCATGTTCGATCTTCAGGTCGCCGTACTTGTCGAAGTCTTGCTCATTGGCTACTCCATCCATTCCGATGATCTTCCTTTTGCCTCTCCTCACGACAACACGACTCGGCTTTGACGGGTCGGTAATGAAGAAGCATTGGTCCACTTGGGAAGCCAGTACCCATGGCTCATTTTTCGCGGTGACGTTTGCGCCCGCGGTCTTGGATTTGGCTTCGGGTATAACCATGGTGGTGAAATACCGGTCTTCTTTTAGGACGCTCTTGGCCCATCTGACACGGAACATCGGGACCTTCTCTCCAGCATAGCTCAGCTCCCAGATCTCCTCGATCCTTCCGTAGTATCTGTCCTTGTCGTTACCGGTGTAGGATTCCATCATTATCCCGGAGTTCTGATAACCATCGCTCTTCATGTCCTTGTCCTTGGTGTAGAATGTGTAGCCGTTGATATCGTACGCCTCATAGGTCATCAGGTTGTGCTCGGCGCCCTGTGACAAGGCGAATATGAGTTGTTCTTTCGCGGAAGAATCCTCATGTAAAGGGTACGATAGAAGCTTCTGCTTGAACCAACGCGTGAAACATGAGTTGTGCTCTTTGAGTATATCTCCGTCCGTCCTCTGTTGGCCTCGGTCATTGTACGTCTTCTCAATAAAGGTTTTGTGCGCTACCACCCAAGGATCGACCACTTCTATGTGTTGTAGCGCGACTAGGTTTGCTCTTTCAAAGTCGGCGAGTCGACCCTCGAAGTCGACATGCATTTTGCGGCGACCCTCATAGTGACCCCATCCAGCGAGCCTGCCGAGGTGCCTGTTGACGGGCAGACCAACGGGGTTCTCGATGCCAAGATAATTCGTGCAGTAGGAGATGCACTCTTCGGTTAGAATGCCCCTGGCTATACTTCCCTCTGGACGTGACATGTTGCGAACGTATCCTTTGATGACACCATTCATCCTTTCGAACGGCATTTAGAGTGAAGCATGCGGGAGGGTAGTCATTTCCGGTCTCCTCCTAACTTAGAGTGAAGCACGCGGGAGGGTAGTCATTTCCGGTCTTCTTGGCCTTTTTGCCTTTGCGACGACTTTCTGTGTCCTGCTTCACCTCATCATCATCATCATCATCATCATCATTAGCGTGAAGCTCCTGCCTGATGCCCATTGATTTCAAGTCTGCCCTTGCTTTCGGCCCATCTTTTGGTCCTCTCTGGCATGTTGAGCAGGGTACCAAGCAGACTCTCGCACACGTTCTTCGTGATATGCATGACATCAAGGCTGTGAGGCACACGGTGGATCTTCCAGTACGGCAAGTCCCAGAAAATAGACCTTGTTTCCATACCTTCAGCAGCGGCTCTGGCGCCTTTCGCTTCTTTCCCGGCTCTGGCGCCTTTTGCTTCTTTCCTGGCAGTGGGCAGTCTTTCCAATTTTTCAACAACTCGTCTATTTCCTCGCTGCTCCTCATACACGGGCGTTTTCGGGGTTCGGTTTCACCATCGAACAGATCCTTGCGTTTCCTCCACGGGTCATCGTCGCGAAGCCACCTTCGATGTCCCATGAACACGGTTTTCGAAGACCCGGGATCTCTATCTAGCTGGCGATACATTGTGTCATCCATGCACCTTACACATCCAGAAAATTCGTGGACTACCTGCCCCGCGAGATATCCGTAACCGAGATAGTCGTGCACCGTCGTGAGCAGTGTGGCTCTCATAGGGAAATATTCTTTCTCTCCGGCGTCCCACGTATTGGCTGGCATTTTCCACAGCGTGTCTAGCTCCTCCTTCAGCGGCCCTAGATACAGATTGATGTCGTTCCCTAGTTGTTTCGGCCCTTCAATTAGCATACGCATGTGAATGTACTTCCTCTTCATGCACAACCAGGGGGGAAGGTTGTACATCCACACAAACACAGTCCAGGTGCTATGTGTGCTTCTCTGGCTTCCAAACGGATTGACTCCATCGGTGCTCGCGCCCAGCATGATGTTCCTTGGATCCTTCCCAAATTCTGGGTATTCGAAGTTCAACGCTTGCCACTAGCTCGCATCCTTAGGGTGACTCAGCATCTTGTATTTTTTATTTATCTCCAGATCATTTCCGTCATCTTCTCGCTTCTTCTCCTCCCTATCCGCGTGCCAACGCAAGAGCTTTGCTACCTTAGGGTCCGTGAAATACCGCTGCAGACGAGGAGTGATCGGAAAGTACCACACCGATTTTCGAGGAGCTTTCTTCCTCTTCTTGTATCAAGTGACGCCGCACACCGAACATATGGTAGACTCCGCGTGCTCGTCCCGATAAATGATACAATTGTTCATGCACACATGGTATTTCACGTGCGGTAAATCCAGAGGACACACGATTTTCTTCGCCTCCTCGAAACTGGTCGGGCACTTGTTCCCCTTGGGAAGACGTTCGTGCCAGAATGACATGTTCTCGTCGAAGCATGCGTCGGTCATTTTGTGTTTTACCTTCATCTCCAGAGCCATGAGCGTTACTTTCAGGCGGGTATCCTCGGGCCTGCATCCTTCATACAATGGAGTAACCGCGTCTATCTCCAGTTGATCCATCTTGGCTTTCTCTCGGGCGGCAGCTCTTGCGTTATCCGTCTGCTTGAGAAGCAGCTCTTGAATATGAGGGTCCTGCACCCAGCCTCCATCGTCGTCTGATCCGGCATCTTCATCTTCATGATCATGCCCTTCATCTTAATCTTCCTCATCATCATGTACGACATCTTCTACATGATGACTGTGTACAGCATCACCGTCGTGATCATGTCCTGGAGATTCTTCGTCTTCTCGCCCGCCCTCGCCGCGGTGGTACTTGTCTTTTTGCCCTTCCTCATTTCTTGCCTGTCCCCCATGGACGACTTCATAGTCATCTTCATCACCTTGCCACCGATAGCCATCCATGAAACCACGCAAGAGCAGGTGGTCCCGCACCTGCCCGGAATCCGGGTCCGCAATAAGGCTCTTCAGCTTGCATCTTCGACACGGACATCTTATCTCCGTCTTGTTCTTTTGAAGCATCTCGGCCTTCGCGGAGCTCAAAAACCTATTCACCATGCCTTCAGTCATCGTGCGGACCATGGTCGCCTGTGGGGTAGAGCAAAAGGATATTTTAGAACCAAGAAAAAATTTGGCATGACCTTCCCTAAAAATAGGACCAAAAAGAATGCATAGTGCCAAAATTCTCGCTGAAACGGAAAAGAATCAAAACATTTCGGCAAAATATTGGCAACTATCGCATTTCAAATACCGGTACCTTCAAACACAAACATATATGCAACACCACAAATACATGCAACACCACAAACATACATAGATCTAGCTAGGCCACAAAAAGTGCATGTGCACGTTGTTGGAGCGAGCTAGGGAGAAAAAAAGTAGATCTACATCATGAAGATAGCTTTCCCCTTACTTACCTATCAAAAAAGGTAATTTCACCACTTAATTTTGATGAATCTATGGTGGAAATGAGGTGAGGAGGAGGAGGCAGCCGAAAGCTTGGAGAAGGAGGTGGAGGGAATGAAGTGGAGAAAGTGAGTGGGTAGGTGTGGGGCTGTCCAAAATATCTTGTTGGGGTCCCAGGTTACTAATGGCACACCACCAGCAAATGCGCCATTAGTAACCCTCGTTACTAATGGCGCACCTGCAGGTGGTGCGCCATTAGTAGTTTTGCAAAAAAGTAAAAAAATATACTAATGGCGCACCGGGTAATAGTGCGCCATTACTAGTTTAAACTAGTAATGGCGCACTGTGAAACGGTGCGCCATTAGTAGTTTTGCAAAAAAAGAATAAAAAAATTACAGTAATGGCACACTGTCTGCCTGGTGCGCCATTACTAGTTAGAACTAGTAATGGCGCACTTCGACCTGATGCGCCATTAGTTTGTATGGAAAAATGGAAAAAAAATTATACTAGTGGTGCACCCTGTTTCTGGTGCGCCATTAGTGTCTTCCACACTAATGGCGCATCACCAACCAGTGCGCCATTAGTATATAGTAGTGGCGCACTGCTTCCATGGTGCGCCATTAGTATCAATCCTATCTATAGCCCTTTTCCGAGTAGTGTGGGTAAACATCGTGTCCCCCATCTCCTGTTACCATCAATCCTAGACGCACAGTTCCGGACCCCTACCGATATCCGCCGGCTTTGATGCCGACAACGGGCGCTGCCCGGTCGGAGGCCGAGCCCACCCAAGGTGCGGGGCGAGGCAGACATGGTTTGCCGAGGAGCCGACGCGGTGCGGGCTGGGGCCAAGCGGCGACGGGTGAGCCAGCGGGGCGTGCGTGGGGATGGCGCGGGAACAGGAGGGCGACTGTGGCGCGCGATGCAGAGCGGCGGTGGGCAGAGTGGCAGGGGCAGGTGAGCAGGGGCCGCGAGCGGGCACAACCATGGAGAGGAGGTGGGCGGGAGTGGGGGAAGGGGTTGTAGGGGAGCAGTCAGCGGTGCACGGCCACGACACGGGCATCGGCGGGGCTGGACGCGGCCGGTGCGAGGGAGTGGCGAGCAGCAGCGAGGCGGGACAGGGGAGACCTATGCATGGCGTTTCACTTAGTTATTGTTTTGGTGCATGATTTCATCTAACCTAACTTTATAAGGAGACACAGAGTAGTATGCCATTGTTTCAACATAGGCACCCTTGCTGTGTCGATTAGTATGAAATTGTTATCATGGATGACTATTTTTCAGGTAGTTATGTTGGAGGATGTTTTCTCCAATAGGACAACCTCAAGGCTGTGGTGCCAAACCTGCCTCGAGTAGATGCATTGCATGAGTATTGGGATATCTATAAAGTACATAAAGTATGGTTAGCACAGTCCTTGCATTGACTGCAGAGGAAACATGATAGCCCCGACATTAGAGTCAAGGAATGAATGGTATTGAGATATCTATCTGAGTACATAATGTATGGTAATATGAAAACGTTGAATTCTGAAACCCCAACAAAACAGTGCATTCACACCTAGAATTTTGCTTGCAAAGTAAGGTATCTACCTATCATGCTCATCCCCTTAACGCACCACTCTGTTAGCGATACTTCATAAAGTGTTGGTCTAGTTCCTCGAGCAATGATAAATTAAGAAGAACCTAAGAACTCCTGCAAGTATAGGATCAAAATGTTGATGTCATCTGTGAGGCCCCTGGAACCCCATGTTTTGACAAGTCTTCTATAGGAAAATGATTTCGAAGGCATGTATGAGCGGAAAAGGGGGTTCTGTTCTGTTCATAACTTAGATGGATCGGCCTGAGCCTTCTTCAAGAGTTGGGCACCGAAGCTCCTGGTGATTGGGCGATTGATCCCCGCCGGCAGTTGGATCTTGCTGTTGCAGTGAACAAGAACACATTCAGTTCCGTCCAAAGAACGGAAGAACAAAACATAACGTTATTTGATCCTTGCACTGATTTTCTTACCAGTCGAGGATGTTCGCGTGGACAACGTTGCTGATGCCCCCCAAGCACCCGCTTGTTTCCTCCCACACCGGGGTGCTGGGAATCGTTGCATGGAAAACAAAAAGAAATCTACGCACACACAATGATCTATCCATGGAGATGCATATCAACGAGTGGGAGAGTGTGTCTACGTACCCTCGTAGACTGTAAGCGGAAGCGTTTCACAACGCGGTTGATGTAGTCAAACTTCTTCGCGCTTCAATCGATCAAGTACCGAACGCATGGCACCTTCACGTTCTGCACACGTTCAGCTCGGTGACGTCCCTCGCCTTCTTGATCCAGTAAGACGTCGAGGTAGTAGATGAGTTCCATCAGCACGACGACATGGTGACGGTGATGGTGAAGTGATATCCTCAGGGCTTTGTCTAAGCACTACGAAAATATGACCGGGGGTGCAAACGGTGGGGAGGGGCGCCGCACACAGCTAACAATTGATCTGGGGTGTCCTAGGCGCCCCCTTCCCACATATATATATATATATATATATATATATATATATATATATATATATATATATATATATATATATATATATATAGGTGGGAGGGAGGGAGGAGCAGCCATAGGAGGCGCCCAAGTAGGAGGAATCCTACTTGGAGTCCCTCCCAAGCCGCGCCCCCTACCATGTATAACCGAGGGAGAAGGAAAGAGGGGGAGAGGGAAGGAAGGGGGGATCCTATTCCGCTCTTTCCTTTCCCTTCCCCTCGTTCCTTCTCCTCCTAGGCTGGCCCGTATGTGGGGAGGCACACCAGCCCCTTGTGGCTGGTGCGTTTCCCCTCTTGGCCCATGAGGCCCATATCTTTTGCCGGGGGTGCCCGAAACCCCTTCCGGTGACCCGATAAATACCCGGTACCCCCCGAAACACTTCCGACGTCCAAATACCATTGTCCTATATATCAATCTTTACCTCTCGACCATTTTGAGACTCCTCTTCATGTCAATGATCTCATCCAGGACTCTGAACAACATTCGGTCACCAAATTTCATAAGTCATATAATACTATATCGTCATCGAACGTTAAGCGTGCGGACCCTATGGGTTCGAGAACTATGTAGACATGACCGAGACACCTCTCCGGTTAATAACCAATAGCGGAACCTGGATGCCCATATCGGCTCTCCTACATATTCTACGAAGATCTTTATCGGTAGAACCATTATGACAACATATGTAATTCCCTTTGTCTATCGGTATGTTACTTGCCTGAGATTCGATTGTCGGTATCTTCATACCTAATTCAATCTCGTTACCGGCAGGTCTCTTTACTCGTTCCATAATACATCACGTCGTGACTAACTACTTAGTCATTTGCTTGCAAGCTTGTGATGTGTATTACCGAGAGGGCCCAGAGATACCTCTCCAATACTCGGAGTGACAAGTCCTAATCTCGATATATGCCAACTCAACAAACACCTTCGGAGATACCTGTAGAGCATCTTTATGATCACCCAGTTATGTTGTGACGTTTGATAGCACATAAGGTATTCCTTCGGTATCTGGGAGTTGCATAATCTTATAGTCGAAGGAATAAGTATTTGCATAAAGAAAGCAATAGCAATAAACTGAATGATCATTATACTAAGCTAAGGGGTGGGTCTTGTCCATCACATCATCTATCTATATATAAAAAGTAATTGACAGGTTCACCAAAAAATAGAATTAATCTAGAAATTACCAGAAAAAACAGAAACATCCAATAGCTTATTTATTGACTAAAATTTTTATAGCCATTAGATAAGAATTAAGTGGAAAAAATTACCCACCATTGCCATTACAACAAAAAAAGTTTCCTCTACCACCACGAGCCTTTCAAGCTTCTGCCCTAGCGTTGTTCTTTCTTTTCTTCGCCATGCCCTTTGTTAATCTAACCCTACTCTAGCCTCCTAAACGACCCCGGTCAGCCTAGAATTCTACACGGTGCAGATGGACAAACGGAACTTGCAGTTCATTGCATAGTAGGAGTAGCAGGGTTGGGAGGATTCGAGGGTTAGGAAAGTGATGGGGCCGATGGAGCGAAGGCAACCCCAATCGATGGATGATGACCCCAAATCCCAAATTACATTTGTCTCTATGCTTGCATGAATGCCATATGGCATGACTAGAACATCTATGGAAGATTGGGAGTTCACCATGCTCACCTGGAAATCTGCTTTGTGTTCCAGAGTTCTGAACTCCAACGGGAGTTCTGAACTCCAACAGAATCTGCTTGCCGTCCAGATGCCCGCTGGGACCTCTCTGGTGCATCCCTCAAGTGATGAATACACCGCACGCCGGTTGGAAGGTCTTACTTCATGATGTCACTGCCCTTCTTCCTTCAACTATAGTCGTTGCTACCGCTCTGCTGTCTGACCACGGGCCAATCTCCCTCGCCTGGGTAGGCAGTAGGGACTACATAAGTCAGATGCATGAGGGATAGGGATGATAAACCACAACATGAGGGAGCTCGACTATTGGTGTTTGAGTGAAGAGTGTTGCATCCATGGCGGCAGAAGCTTTGCAGATGAACTCGTGAAGATGATGAACCACAAAGATGAGGGAGCCCGACTGTTGGAGTTGAGGTTAGAGTGTTGTATCCTTGGCGGCAGAAGCTTTGCACACGAACTGACGAAGATATTTAGGGATAATTCTCACTTCGCACAATGCTTCGTGGAAAAAATGGCAGACAAAATAACAGATGCTGGGTAAGGTAAGGCGTTGGGGGAAGTGGGTAGTGGACCCATATTTTTCTCGAGCTAGATTCGTGGCAACTATGGTTCTATGCTGGCGCTAGATATGTGACCAGGACTTCTAGACAACCCAGATGGAACTTGGAAGCACATCACGCTGTGGAGAAGACTTCACAGGCCAATGAGCTGTGAGGCTGCGACTTACGTGGATGTATGCAAACAGAACACTTGCAAGTTTCTCGGTTGATGACACATCACGTGCACTGCAAGTTTCCTCAGCTCAGGTATTTGTTCTGCATTAACCTTACTTTGCCTTAGCACATATAAATGTTTTTTTTATTTTCAGTATTTCAATCATTGCATGATTAAGGCTGCAATCAGCACAGAGAAATTATGTGACTAATGCTGCAATTTTCCTTTCGGAAAGTTCAGGTTTTGCGCAAGTAGGGAACTCTGTAGGGAGGGTAAGAAAACCTGCCTTTTGTCTCTTCTTTGCTAAGAATTGAAGTGGTGGTGGATACTAACTAGAGCGTAAAGTTAATTAATAGTAATTCCATTATAATAGCTGCACAACTGGCTGTCTGTACCTTACAAATTTCTTATTTCAGAAGATTCTTTATCCATGTGTTACAACTATCTACGATGTCTCCCTATTGTTCCAACTCTGTAGCTCTACACGGAGGGTAAGAATTGCTACTTCCTATACTTATATATCTATTCAAAGAAGAGATGTCTTGTTAGATATTTTACTAACCAAAAATATATTTATAATTTCCACCTTTTCATAGACATTGCATTGTCTATGAAGATCTCCTATTTCTTAAAGATTCTATACCCATGCGTTGACACTAATCAGGGGTCTCCTGTATTGCAACTCAATATATGTCTATGAATACATGGTAAATAATAATTTTTGTAGAGGTTTGTTTTGAATATGATGGAAAATGATAAACAGTTGAAATTGGGACCAGGTTACTCTTAGCAGATCATTATTGTTTCTTGAGATGGGATCCTCAAAATTTACAACATTCTTATTCTACTATTGAGAATATAGCATCCTCATTTTCTTGCGAAAAAAATATAGCATCCTCATTAACAAGTTCGTACATTTTTACACAAATTCCTTTTTTTTGTGAGAAAACTTCCGATCTATTCATCAACTGTCAAGGTAGTACAAAGAATAGTAGAAGTAAAATTTACATCCAGGTCCATAGACCACCTAGCGACGACTACAAGCACTGAAGCGAGCCAAAGGCGCGCCGCCGTCATCACCCCTCCCTCATCGGAGCCGGGCAAACATTGTTGTAGTAGACAGTCGGGAAGTCGTCATGCTAAGACCGCATAGGACCAGCGCAACAGAACAGCAACCGCCGCCAATGAAGAGAAGCATAGACCGAAAGGATCCAACCTGCAGACACACAGACATATACTGTGTTACAGAGATTGTTTTCATTGGCAAACATTTAATGTCCAACATGTTGGTCGGGCTAAATTGTGCTACTTCCACATGGGAATGAATATAATATAAATTGAATTGATGGGATCTACATGGTTGTGCAAAAAGTTTCTTGGAGGTCAACCGTAGTGGTATTGCTCTATGGAATATATAGTCACGTACAGTGGATATGGGATAAGCCTTACCTATGCTTACAGAAATTAAATTATTATTCTTTTGCAATATTGGACAGCAGATCGTAGAGGTATTGCCCTATGGAATGTATATATATGTTGAGTTCTAACTTACAAGTGTTTATTTTTATTTTTTGTTAGAAGATATGCCTAATAGCGAATTGCATGAAATTGGGAAATGAGAAAATATACCTGTACCACTCGCATTTCCCATTTTCACCGGTAAAAAAAATAGTGTGCTATAGTAAAATAGGGCCGGCCTTCAAATCCACTACTAGCATGATATATCGTGCTATAACATGGTATTAGCGAGACACTATACACTCAGTTATATAGTGAACCATTGCCCAGCACGCTATAGTGTGCTATTAGTGGCACTATAGCGTCCTAACTTTTCAGTGATATTCACCTATGTGACAAATGGTCATGCTATTTTACAAAATTTACATGCCCAAGTACTGATGAATACCTCTGTGCTTGATTTTTTAAAAATAATTTTACAAATATTGTGAATACGGGAGTGAGTTCCTAAAATCAAATCTACCTTATCACCTCCTATCTAGCTGAGGCAGCTAATTTGTCTACAATGCACTAAGAATGGAGTCGGCACTGAAGTTTCTACATACCCTTTTATGTTACTGGTATTTACCCCCGTGAGTGGTTGACATTTTGTGGGAGCACATTTTCACTACTGTGGGTTCTGGACATTTTGCTTCCATACTCTTGGTGTGCATAAATAGAACTGAATATATATCAGATGTTACATGGGTTCATGCATGGGTGCCTAAGCTTATGTTCTCAGCTAATTAATATTTTCCCAATGCAGGTTTATCTTGGCTTACCATAGTTTTATATATTTCATATTCATTAATATTGTATACTATTGAGTTGTTTCCTAAGATCATTTTACACAATTGCTGCCATATCCGAGTCTTTGCGATGATTTTCACGCCATAAGCAGCCAACTATTCTAGATAATGTGGATACCTAATACCTATATAGCCTGAGCTATGCAAGGAAGAAATCCAACAACATTGAACGGTTTGGGGGGCACAGCCAAGTACCAGTGAGTGAGATCAATACCCCAACTCCAATTTTGCAGTATTCCAAATAATATTTATTCACACTTAAAGGAAAATAAATTTTAATTCCATGAAATTAATTAAAGTAATAAGTTATCTGCCTCTGGATCTTTTGATGAGAGAGACGGACCGCAAGGGCACACTTTTTGGACATAGCATTGCTGGGTTAGATATAACAAATTTTATCATTTGAAGGAAGTTGATTGGATATTTCTAAAATAGGTCATTGAAATTCTTTGTGGCTATCAATCCATCTTACATAAAGGATTTGTTACAATATGCTAAATATGTAATACTCATAAAATTGACCAAATAGTATGAATCCATAACATTTTTGTGTGCTATTTTACAAGTTGAGAGAAATGGGTTAGTGGAGATCATTGATTTCGTTATAATGACCTCACGAAGGTAATTAATAATATGTTATCATAATTAAACTTTATAGTATTCTAGCCCGCGAATCGAGCGGGCCACTCTGCTAGTTCTCCTAATGATGTGATCTCGTTATCAAATGACAACATATGTCCATGGTTAGGAAACCTTAACCATCTTTGATCAACAAGCTAGTCTAGTAGAGGCTTACTAGGGACACGGTATTTGTTTATGTATTCACACATGTATTTAAGTTTCCGATTAATACAATTATAGCATGAATAATAAACCTTTATCATAAATAAGGAAATATAAAATAACAATTTTATTATTGCCTCTAGAGCATATTTCCTTCAGTCTCCCACTTGCACTAGAGTCAATAATCTAGTTCACATTGCCATGTGATTTAACACCAATAGTTCGCATCGTCATGTGATTAACACCCATAGTTCACATTGCCATGTGACCAACATCCAAAGGGTTTACTAGAGTCAACAATCTAGTTCACATCGCAATGTGATTAACACCCAAAGAGTACTAAGGTGTGATCATGTTTTGCTTGTGAGAGAACTTTAGTCAACGGGTCTCTCACATTCAGATCCGTATGTATATTTGCAAATTTCTATGTCTATAATGCTTTGCATGGTGCTACTCTAGCTAATTGCTCCCACTATCAATATGTATCCAGATTGAGACTCTGAGTCATCCGAATTTGTGTCAAAGCTTTGCATCGGCGTAACCCTTTACGACGAAATCTTTATCACCTCCATAACCGAGAAATATTTCCTTAGTCCTCTTAGGTAACTAAGGATAAATTTTGACCGTTGTCTAGTGATCTACTCCTGAATCACTATTGCACCCCCTTGCCAAACTCATGGCAGGGTACACAATAGGTCTGGTACACAACTTGGCATACTTTATAGAACCTATGGCTAAGGCATAGGGAATGACTTTCATTCTCTATCTATCTTCTGTCGGGGTCGAGTTTTGAGTCTTACTCAACTTCATACAATGCAATGCAGGCAAGAACCCTTTCTTGACTGGTCCATTTTGAACTTCTTCAAAACTTTGTCAAGGTATGTGCTTTGTGAAAGTCCTATTAAGCGTCTCGATCTATCTCTATAGATCTTGATGCCCAATACATAAGTAGCTCCCACTCAACAATATGCTATCCAGAAATTCTATATCACTTCTAATCAACAATATGTCATCCACATATAATATCAGAAATGCTACAGAGCTCCCACTCACTTTCCTGTAAATAGAGGCTTCACCATAAGTCTGTATAAAACCATATGCTTTGATCACCTCATCAAAGCGTATATTTCAACTCCGAGATTCTTGCACCAGTCCATAGATGGATCGCTGGAGCTTGCACACTTTGTTAGCACCTTTAGGATCGACAAAACCTTCTAGTTGCATCATATACAACTCTTCTCTAAGAAATCCATTAAGGATTGCAGTTTTGACATCCATTTTCCAAATTTCATAAAATGCGGCAATTGCTAACATGATTCGGACAGATTTAAGCATCGCTACGGGTGAGAAAGTCTCATCATAGTCAACCCATTGAACTTGTCAAAAACCTTTTATGACAAGTCGAGCTTTGTAGACAGTAACATTACCATCAGCGTATGTCTTCTTCTTGAAGATCCATTTATTCTCCATGAGTGGTCGATCATCAGGCAAGTCCACCAAAGTCCACACTTTGTTCTCATACATGGATCCTATCTCAGATTTCATGGCTTCAAGCCACGTGTCGGAATCTGGGCTCATCATAGCTTCTTCATAGTTTGTAGGTTTGTCTTGGTCTAATAACATGACTTCCAAAACAGTATTACCGTACCACTCTGGTGCGGATCATGCTCTGGTCGACCTATGAGGTTCAGTAGTAACTTGATCTCAAGTTTCGTGATCATTATCATTTGCTTCATATCTAGTTCGTGTAGGCATCGCAAGAACGGTTTTTGTCTGATGTAGTACTTTCCAATTCGAGAGAAGGTACAACTACCACATCAAGTTCTACTTTCCTCCCACTCACTTCTTTCGAGAGAAACTCCTTCTCTAGAAAGGATCCATTTTAGCAACAAAGATCTTGCCTTCGGATCTGTGGTAGAAGGTGTACCCAATTGTTTCCTTAGGGTATACTATGAAGACGCACTTCTCCGATTTGGCTTCGAGCTTATCAGGCTAAAGCCTTTTGACATAAGTGTCGCAACCCCAAATTTGAAGAAACGACAGCTTAGGTTTCTTGCCAAACCATAGTTCATATGGTGTCATCTCAACGGATTTAGACGGTGCCCTATTTAACGTGAATGCGGCTGTCTCTAATGCATAACCCCAAAAAGATAGTGGCAAGTCGGTAAGAGACATCATAGAACGTACCATATCTAATAAAGTACGGTTACAACATTCAAACACACCATTATGCTGTGATGTTCCAGGTGGCATGAGTTGTGAAACAATTCCACATTGTTTTAAATGAAGGAAAAACTCGTAACTCCAATATTCGCCTCCACGATCAGGTTGTAAAACTTTATTTTCTTGTTATGATGATTCTCTACTTCACTCTGGAATTCTTTGAACTTTTCAAATGTTTCAGACTTGTGTTTCATTAAGTAGATATACCCATACCTACTCAAATCATCTGTGAAGGTCAGAAAATAACGATACCCGCCGCGTGCCTCAACACTCATTGGACTGCATATATTAGTATGTATTATTTCTAATAAGTCATTAGCTCACTCCATTGTTCAGGAGAATGAAGTTTTAGTCATCTTGCCCATGAGGCATGGTTCGCAAGTATCAAATGATTCATAATCAAGTGATTCCAAAAGTCCATCTGCATGGAGTTTCTTCATGCGCTTTACACCAATATGACCTAAACGGTAGTGCCACAAGTATGTTGCACTATCATTATCAATGTTGCATCTTTTTGGCATCAATATTATGAATATGTGTATCACTATGATCGAGATTCAATAAACCATTCACATTGGGTGTATGACTATTGAAGGTTTTATTCATGTAAACAGAACAACAATTATTCTCTGACTTAAATGAATAACCGTATTGCAATAAACATGATCTAATCATATTCATGCTCAACGCAAATATCAAATAACATTTATTTAAGTTCAACACTAATCTCTAAGGCAGAAGGAGTGTGCTATGGTGATCGTATCAACCTTGGAATCACTTCAAACACACATCGTCACTTCGCCCATAACTAATCTCTGTTCATTCTGCAACTCCTGTTTCGAGTTACTAATCTTAGCAACTGAACCGGTATCAAATACCGAGGGGCTACTACGAACACTAGTAAGGTACACATCAATAACATGTATATCAAATATACCTTTGTTCACTTTGCCATCCTTCTTATCTGCCAAGTATTTGGGGCAGTTCCGCTTCCAGTGACCATTTCCTTTGCAGTAGAAGCACTCAGTTTCAGGCTTTGGTCCAGTTTTGGGCTTCTTCACGGGAGTGGCAACTTGCTTGCCATTCTTCTTGAAGTTCCTTTTCTTTCCCTTGCCCTTTTTCTTGAAACTAGTGGTCTTGTTAACCATCAACAGTTGATGTTCTTTCTTGCTTTCTACCTTCGCCAATTTTAGCATCGTGAAGAGCTCGGGAATCATTTTCATCACCCCTTGCATATTATAGTTCATAACGAAGTTCTAGTAGCTTGGTGATAGTGACTAGAGAACTCTGTCAATCATTATCTTATTTGAAAGATTAACTCCCACTTGATTCAAGCGATTGTAGTACTCAGACATTCTGAGCATATGCTCACTGGCTAAGCTATTCTCCTTGATCTTGTAGGCAAAGAACTTGTCGGAGGACTCATACCTCTCGACACGAGCATGAATCTGAAATACCAATTTTCAGCTCTTGGAACATCTCATATGCTCCGTGGCGTTCAAAACATTTTTTAAGTCCCGGTTTTAAGCCGTAAAGCATGGTGCACTAAACTATTAAGTAGTCATCATATCGAGCTTGCAAAACGTTTATAACGTCTGCATTTACTCCTGTAATAGGTTTGCCACCTAGCGGTGCATGAAGGACATAATTCTTCTATGCAACAATGAGGATAATCCTCAGATCACGAACCCAATCCGCATCATTTGTACTATCATCTTTCAACTTATTTTTCTCTAGGAACATATCAAAAACATAGGGGAGCTACAACGCGATCTATTGATCTACAACATAATTTGAAAATACTATTAGGACTAAGTTCATGATAAATTAAAGTTCAATTAATCAAATTACTAATGAATTCCCACTTAAATAAACATTCCTCAAGTTATCTAAGTGATACGTGACCCAAATCAACTAACCCATGTCCGATCATCACGTGAGATGGGGTAGTCATCAATGCTGAACATCTCTATGTTGATCATATCTATTATATAATTCACGTTTGACCTTTCGGTCTCCAGTGTTCCGAGGCCATGTCTGTACATGCTACGCTCGTCATGTTTAAGCCAAGTATTCTACATGTGTAAAACTGTCTTACACTCGTTGTATGTGAATGTAGAGTCTATCACATCCGATCATTACGTGGTGTCTCTAAACGACAGACTGTAGCAACGGAGCATCTCAGGGAGAACACTTCTACCTTGAAATTTAGCGGAGGGACCATCTTATAATGCTACCGTTGTTCTAAGCAAAATGAGATGCATATAAGATAAACATCACATGCAATCAAAATATGTGACATGGTATGGACATCATCATCTTGTGCTTTTGATCTCCACCTCCAAAGCATCGTCATGATCTCCATCGTCACCGGCTCGACACCTTGATCTCCATCGCCTCGTCGTGGTCGTCTCGCCAACTATTGCTTCTACAACTATTGCTAACTCATAGCGATAAAGTAAAGCAATTATATGGCGTTTGCACTTCATACAATAAAGAGGCAACCATATGGCGTTTGCCGATTGTAACATCCCAAATTTTCAATTTGGAATGTTATACATTAGATCATCATTGCCTATCATATTTTATTGCTTTTGGGCCTGATCCAGAAATTCTACGCAACTCAAGGACCCATGGAGAGAGTTGGGGATTTCGTTATTTTCATATTTGAGTTTTCTCAAATTTTGAAAATAGGATCATTTGATTTTATTTATTTTATCTTCAATTATTTCAATTATAGAAATAAGTGAGAGGGAATAAAATGACTTTCCCAAAATAAAGAAATATTGAGGATTTAATAAAAAAATCAAATAATATTTTATTTTGGAGTTTTTTGCTGTTTTATTTGAATTTAGGAAAAATGATCGTTTTTCAAAATTGCTTTTAGGCCCCAAATAAATGTTCACTTTGTCCGCCTTGATTTTAGAAGTCGGGAAAAATTTATTTCAGAATTTTTGGAGTCCGTTTAGTATTTCTTTTCTTTCTTTTTCTGCATGTAAAATTATTTAAAAAAACAGACCGACCTAACCGGGTCATGTCCGACTACGACACTTGGCCCGGCCGGCCTTTAAAGCCGCGAGGGGCCGAGCCAGCCACAGCCGCCGCCCTCGGTCCACGCGCCACCAACCGCCGTCGCCGCGCGAGTCCGCCACTCGCCGCCCCTCGCCTCGCCGCGCGCCGCCGCCGCCACCCGCCGCCCCGCACCGCCGCACCGGAGCCGCGCCGCCGCCGCCATCGTCTCACCGGAGCCGCCTGAGGTAGCCACCGTTGTCTCGGTTTTCGCAAAGAAAACCGATCGGTTTTTTGAAAACCTAGATCCGTTTTTTTAGATCCGGTTCAGTTTATTTTCGTCGGTTTAGTTAATTAGCGAATGACCGCTTTTTCGTTCGTTTTTACGAACGGTATTTGTTTTTTAGCCGCAGACAGCGAACGTTTGTTCGTTAGCCTGTTCGTCGTTTTTTCTTTTTCTTGGATTTTCCGTGATTATGTCTGATCGCGATTTCTAATCCGATTTTAGTTTTAGTTTAACTTTTCGCTCGTTTATCGGAATCAGGCGATTCAAGCGCCTAGTGTTTCGTCTCGAAACCCTCTTTCCATTTAACTAACTCAAACAAGTTTTGCATCTGTAAAATTTGACTTAGATCCAGATTAGTAAATGAAGCTTGTTTCTTTTGCCGTTTGACTTTCGTTGCTTCGTTTGATTTGATTCTTTTTGCAAACCGGAGTTCTTAAGTATACTTTCTGGGTAGATTTTCTTATTTGAGTTTTACCCGTACATTAGATGAGTACTTATTGTGTGCTTGTTTGTTTGCGATAGAGTACCAGGAGTGCGCCGCTTGCTACTTTGAATCTCTAGGTTTCACGGATCATCAGCAAGGCAAGTAACACTTTGATCATACCTCTTACTACCCAGTTTTATTGCATTAGATCAATCCTCAAACATCTGCCTTGAATAGGATCTAATTAATATGTGGGTTTTGGAAAGTAGATGAGGTAGCACCTATTACCTATTTTATAAAACCCTGGGAGTTACTTCTACGTTTGCTCATGCCATGCTATGCTTGTAGACGTGGATTGGGTGAGTGTATCCATGACAGATGTGAGATTGTTAATTAATGGTTTATTTAAGGTGGCAATTTTAATACACATCTGGGTGGATTGAGGCACCTGGGTATTCCAGCGATTGCCTGTTTTTCTTTATGGACCGCCACCCAGGCTCAAAGGGATCATGAGATTATTCATGCTAGAAACTTCCGTGTGCAGCCACAAGCTACTATGGGCTCTAGCATAGTTGATTAAGTCGTGCGTACTCTTACAGTGGTGCTAGCACTTCTGAAGATGTAGGGGAAAGTAGGTGTAACGGTCAACCCGATCGTAAGGTGCTAGCGCTTCTGAAAGACTATATCTCGGTCATCCATTTCCCAAACACCATGTAGTGCGAGAATCCCAACGGAGGAGATCGAGTCTTGTGGGGAAAAGTGCGCAAACCTCTGCAGAGTGTATAAACTAATCATGGTTAGCCGTGTCCCCGATTATGGACAGTTTTGAGTATCTTGTACTTGGATTATCATGTGAATCTCATCATGTGACTTTAATTAATTTTGTTGGGTTTTAATAATGATGTTTAATTGGGATTGAGAGGGTGCTACACTCTCAATGTTTAACAACCACCTTGATAGTTAAATAAAATTTATTCCTTTGCAGTAGGGAAAAACTGGCTTTACGCAAAACTGTAACCATAGAGCTTTCCACCAGCCATATATGCATGTAGTATAGCCTATTCTGTTCACTATTCTCTATGTGTTACATTGCCAGCATATTCCATGTGCTGACCCGTTTTCGGGCTGCAACGTTCATGTTGCAGACTTTTCAGACGACGAGTAAGGTGCCTTTAGGTCGTGGTTCTATACTCAGTGATGCCGTTGGAGTTGATGGACTCACTTATCTTCCAAGCCTTCCGTTGTTATCGTTATTAGTTGGCCTTAAGCCATATTTATTGTAATAAGTTCTCTTTTGAGACATTCGATGTAATAAGTGTGTGATTGCTACTCTGTTATAAATCCTTCAAGTACTGTGCGTGACAGCATTACTGATCCAGGGATGACACTAAAGCACAGAGATCGGACTGTTTGAGATCTGGTCGCTACAAGATGGTATCAGAGCACACGCTGACTGTAGGACACGGCCACTAAGCTAAAAGCCCTAGATCACTACTCACTCTTCTCATTTTTGACCCCTCATCTTTTCTACTCTTTTAGGATTGCGGATGCAAGGAACAAGTTCACGCAACCGAATGAAGATACACCCTTTGGACGTCACTTGAAGGAAGTCACTAGATACCTGAACATTAGAGTACCAAGCTTCACCGGGACCTACAACGCCACTTTACCTGAAGAGGAAAGCTGGATGATTCAAGTTCAAGTTCCAGGAAGGACGTTCACGCGTGTCACTGAGCCCATAGAGTTTTCCTTTGATGCACCAACCCGGAGTCTAGGAAAGAGCATGGAAGCCCACATCACTATGGGGCGCATTGGAGAAGTTTACCACAAGGATCTCAAGGATACTATCTACCAGATTTGTGGGCGCCGAGATGAGCAATGGGAGATGACCAGCACCAGGAAGGATAGATCAATTGCAGCTTTCATCCAGGAGTTAAACCAGCACATTCGACGCCAGGAGAACCAGATGTGCGCAGGCATGATAGACCTGAAAAAGGCCATGACCAAGATCACGGAGCTGGAGGAAGAACTCAAGTCTACACGCGATGGATATGATGAAGAAATAGCAACACTAGTGGAGAAGAATGATGATCTAAAGAAGAAGCTAAAAGTGTTCATGGGATTTCCCGCAACTGGAGGAGAAGATGATTGCACTTGTCCAGAGAACTACATCATCATCGACGACACCGACTCGGACCTAGACGATAGCGATGATGACTATGTTGATGAAGCTGGAGCAGATATCATGGAGTCTTCATCGGAGCAGTTTTTCTAGTCGACCACCATATCAGTAGTAGTATTCTCCCATGTATCTAGTATAGCCCGAGCACTTTTGTAACCATAGATAGACCGTTGTATGCCCTTGTTTGATTGAATGAAGTGGTTTTGTTTGCATTTTCTTCATGTGCATATGGGTAGTGTTTTCTCTCTAGACCTCATTCTATCTTATATTCTCATCTTTTCTAAACCCATCAGATGCCTCCGAGACGTGACAATGGATTTGCATTTCCACCGGAGCTCACTCAGTTGATCCAGCAGTAGAATTTGTTGATGCAGTTGCTAGTTCAGAATCAGAATCAGGGGAACAACAACAACAACAACAACAACAAAAACAACAACCCACCACCGCCACCACCTGTTGATCACTTAACCCGTTTTCTTAGGCTGAATCCGACAGTGTTCTCTAGTAGCACCGAGCCTATAGTAGCAGATGATTGGCTCCGCAAGATTGGAAGGGAGTTAACCACTACAGGATGTACTGATGCTGAGAAGGTGCGCTTTGCCGCACATCAGTTGGATGGACCAGCAGCATCATGGTGGGAGAATTACACTGTCACCTACCCTATAGCCACGGTGACATGGGACCCATTTCAACAGGCTTTTTGTACTGCCCATGTTTCAGCAGGAGCTATGGCCATGAAGAAGCGTGAGTTTCGCAACTTACGCCAAGGAGGACGGACCATTGGCCAGTATGTGGATGACTTTAGTAAACTAGCATGTTATGCCCCAGATGACATTGCTACAGATGCAGCTAAGCAGGAGAAGTTTCTAGAAGGACTGAATGATGAGCTGAGCATGCAGTTGACGGTAGCAACTTTCAACAACTACCAGGGGTTGGTAGATAGAGCTCTCATGATTGAAGGGAAGCAGCAGCAGATTGAGAGCCGCAAGAGGAAGTATGGACAAGGGAAGTACAATTCTGGAGCTCTGCAGAAGCCACGTTTTACCCCAAAATCGGGAGGACATTTCCAGCATACCCATGGAGGAGGTAGCTCGCACAATCATAATGGCCCCAAGAATGGTAATGGGAATGGAGGAAGCAATGGCCAGAACCATACCAACCCATCAACACCAGCCAAGAGAGACCTGAGCCAAGTCACTTGTTATAAGTGTCAGAAGACTGGACATTACGCCAATGAATGTCCCGAAGCCCAGAATGGAAATGGCAATGGAAGCTTAGGGAAGAAGCCGAACCCTTTCAACAGGGGACAGGTGAATCACGTTAACGTGGAGGAGGTTGAAGCCCAGCCAGATGCAGTAATAGGTAAGTTTTTGGTTAAGTCATTTACTGCAATCGTTCTTTTCGATACTGGTGCATCACATTCATACATATCACGGGGATTTGTGGATAAGTATAAACTGCCCACCAAAGTTCTTAGAACACCTGTTAGTAAGCTCACCAGGAGCGGAGTATATGGCCAGTCGAGGATGTTTTCAAGTGCCATTGAGTATAGGAAGGCATGTTTTCCCCTCGGATTTAATCATTTTGGAATCACAAGGTTTGGATATAATTCTGGGTATGGATTGGCTATCGATGTATGGAGGAAATATCGATTACGCCAGTAAGTCGATTTTGCTTACCACCCCAGAAGGAAGGAGGATCAAGTATGTATCGCGGCATTTGCCGAATAGGACTCAAGTAAATTCCCTAACAGGAGTTGTATAGGAGGAAGTACCGATGGTAAAGGATTTTCCAGATGTATTTCCAGAAGAGTTGCCAGGCATGCCATCGGATAGGGACATTGAGTTTTTGATTGAGCTTTTGCCAAGCACAGGACCAATATCTAAGAGACCATATAGAATGCCTACAAAGGATTTGGAGGAGATTAAGAAGCAGATTAAGGAGTTACTGGATAAGGGATATATTCGCCCAAGTACGTCACCTTGGGGATCGCCAGTACTTCTAATGGAAAAGAAGGATGGATCATTAAGGATGGTTGTTGATTATCGAGGATTGAATGAAGTGACGATCAACAATAAGTACCCACTTCCCATGATCACTGATCTGTTTGACCAATTGCAAGGAGCAAAGGTATTTTCCAAAACCGATTTGCGATCAGGATACCACCAGTTGAAGATTCGAGAGCAGGATATACCTAAGACAGCTTTTACCACCAGGTACGGGCTGTATGAGTATACCGTTATGTCATTTGGTCTGACTAACGCACCTGCATATTTCATGAACATGATGAACAAAGTGTTTATGGAGCTTTTGGATAAGTTCGTCGTACTGTTTATTGATTATATACTAGTTTACTCGAAGAATGAAGAGGAACATAAAGAACACTTGCGTTTGGTACTTGCTAAGCTCGGAGAACATCAGTTATACACCAAGTTCAGCAAATGTGAGTTTTGGTTGAAGGAAGTTGGATTCCTCGGACATGTTATATCCGGAGAAGGAATAGCAGTAGATCCCATCAAGGTTGTCACTGTGACAAATTGGGAAACCCCAACAACAGTTGGAGAGATCCGGAGTTTTCTTGGACTTGCAGGATACTACCGGAGATTCATAGAGAATTTCTCAAAAATTGCAAAACCTATGACGGAGTTGTTGAAGAAGGATACCAAGTTCATATGGACTGAGGAATGTGAGGCCAGTTTTCAGGAGTTGAAGAAACGTTTGGTTACCTCGCTAGTGTTGATTCTACCAGATCAGTGCAAGGATTACGAGGTGTATTGTGACACTTCACGTCGAGGACTTGGAGCAGTACTTATGCAGGAGGGAAGAGTTGTTTCGTATGCTTCACGACAGCTTAAGCCCCATGAGTTGAATTATGCTACACATGATTTGGAGTTAGAAGCCGTAGTGCATGCATTGAAGACTTGGAGACATTTTCTCATTGGAAACCATTGTGAGGTGTACACGGATCACAAGAGTTTGAAGTACATTTTCACGCAGAAGGAGCTGAATCTCAGGAAAAGGAGATGGTTGGAGCTCATCAAGGATTATGATATGAGATTGCATTATCACCCCGGAAAGGCTAACGTAGTAGCCGATGCGTTGAGCCCTAAGAGCCATGTCAACACACTAATGACGGGAGATTTATCGAGGGAGTTAGTCAAGGATCTTCGTGAGTTATGTTTGGAGATAGTTCCGAGAGGCTACGTTGCAGCATTGGAGATTCAGTCTACTTTGATGGATAAGATCAGAGAAGATCAGAAGATCGACAAGGAGATTGCCTCTATAAAGGAGAAGTTGAGCAAAGGAACAGCTAAAGGATTTCGTGAGGATGAGCACGATACCTTATGGTTTGAGGACCGCGTTTATGTGCCTAATGATCCGGAGATCAGGAAGTTGATTCTGCAAGAGGCCCATGATTCACCATACTCGATTCACCCAGGAAATACCAAGATGTATTTGGATTTGAAGGATACTTTCTGGTGGACAGGAATGAAGAAGGATATTGCAGAGTATGTAGTAGTTTGTGATGTATGTCAGAGAGTAAAGGCAGAGCATCAGAAGCCAGTAGGATTGCTACAACCATTGCCGAAACCCGAATGGAAATGGGATAAGCTAGGCATGGATTTTATCATGGGATTACCAAGGACGCGTTCAGGCTATGACTCGATATAGGTTGTAGTCGATCGCTTGACGAATGTAGCTCATTCATCCTAGTAAAGACCACTTACACCAGTGCTAAGTTGGCAAAGATATACATAACCAGGATCGTATGTCTGCATGGAGTTCCGAGGAGCATTGTATCTGATAGAGGAACCCAGTTTACCTCAAGGTTCTGGAATCAGTTGCACGAAACTTTGGGTACCAGGCTAGAGTTCAGTACAGCTTTTTACCCGCAAACAGATGGACAGACCGAGACAGTCAATCAGATTTTGGAGGATATGCTGAGAGCTTGTACGCTAGATTATGGATCTAGTTGGGACGACAATTTGCCATATGCAGAGTTCTCTTACAACAACAATTATCAATCCAGTTTGAAGATGGCCCCTTTCGAAGCGTTGTACGGAAGGAGGTGCAGGACCCCATTGTCGTGGGATGAAGTTGGAGACCGCCAGTTGTTTTGGACCGGATTTGATTAAGGAGTCTGAACAAAAAGTGAAATTGATTCGCGATAGGCTCAAGGTAGCCCAGTCCAGGCAGAAGAGCTCTGCAGATTCTAAATGCAAGGAGATAGTTTATGAAGCCGGAGATAGAGTTTATCTTCATGTATCTCCACTTCGAGGAGTTAAGCATTTTGGAGTTAAGGGAAAGTTAGTGCCACGTTTTGTGGGACCATACAAAGTTTTGGAGTGTATGGGAGAACTTGCTTACAAGTTGGTGTTGCCCGAAGGATTGTAAGGAGTTCACAACGTGTTCCACGTTTCCCAGTTGAAAAAGTGCCACAAAGAGATGGTTGATATACCGCTAAGAGATGTAGTGTCGCTGGAAGCAATTCAGTTGGAGAGTGATTTAACCTACCAGGAGAAACCAGTCAAGATTCTCGAATATGTCAGCCGAGTAACCCGCAACAAAGTTATCAAGTTTTGTAAAGTTCAGTGGAGCCACCACACCGAGGATGAAGCCACCTGGGAGCGAGAGGAAGATTTGCTGAAGGACCACCCTCACCTATTTTCTAGCCAACCCGAATCTCGAGGGCGAGATTCATCTTAAGGGGGTAGGTTTGTAACATCCCAAATTTTCAATTTGGAATGTTATACATTAGATCATCATTGATTATCATATTTTATTGCTTTTGGGCCTGTTCCAGAAATTCTACGCAACTCAAGGACCCACGGAAAGAGTTGGGGATTTCGTTATTTTCATATTTGAGTTTTCTCAAATTTTGAAAATAGGATCATTTGATTTTATTTATTTTATCTTCAATTATTTCAATTATAGAAATAAGTGAGAGGGAATAAAATGACTTTCCCAAAATAAAGAAATATTGAGTATTTAATAAAAAAATCAAATAAGATTTTATTTTGGAGTTTTTCACTGTTTTATTTGAATTTAGGAAAATGCGCATTTTTAAAAATTGCATTTAGGCCCCAAATAAATGTTCACTTTGTCCGGCTTGATTTTAGAAGTCGGGGAAAATTATTTCGGGATTTTTGGAGTCCGTTTAGTATTTCTTTTCTTTCTTTTTCTGCACGTCAATTTTTTTTTAAAAAAAAACGGACCGACCTAACCGGGCCGTGTCCGACTAGGACACTTGGCCCGGCCGGCCTTTAAAGCCGCAAGGGCCCGAGCCAGCCGCAGCCGCCCCAGCCCCTGAAACCCTAGTCGCCGCCGCCCTCGATCTGCGCGCCGCCAGCCGCCGCCGCCGCGCGAGTCCGCCACCCGCCGCCCCTCGCCTCGCCGCCGGAGCCGCCGCCGCCTCGGGCCGCCGCACCAGAGCCGCGTCGCCGCCGCCGTCGTCGCCGGAGCCGCCCGAGGTAGCCGCCGTTGTCTCGATTTTCGCAAAGAAAACCGATCGGTTTTTTTGAAAACCTAGATCCGTTTTTTAGATCCGGTTCGGTTTATTTTCGTCGGTTTAGTTAATTAGCGAACGGCCGCTTTTTCGTTCATTTTTACGAACGGTATACGTCGTTTAGCCGCACACAGCGAACGTTCGTTCGTTAGCCTGTTTGTCGTTTTTCTTTTTCTCGGATTTTCCGCGATTATGTCTGTTCGCAATTTCTGATCCGATTTTCGTTTTAGTTTAACTTTTCGCTCGTTTATCGAAATCAGGCGATTCAAGCGCCTGGAGTTTCGTCTCTAAACCCTCTTTCCGTTTAACCAATTCAAACAAGTTTTTGCATCTGTAAAATTTGACTTAGATCCAGATTAGTAAACGAAGCTTGTTTCTTTCACCGTTTGACTTTCGTTGCTTCGTTTGATTTGATTGTTTTTGCAAACCAGAGTTCTTAAGTTGAACTTTCTGGTTAAATTTTCTTATTTGAGTTTTACCCATGCATTATATGAGTACTTATTGTGTGCTTGTTTGTTTGCGATAGAGTACCCGGATTGCGCCGCTTGCTACTTTGAATCTCTAGGTTTCACGGATCATCAGGAAGGCAAGTAACACTTTGATCATACCTCTTACTACCCAGTTTTATTGCATTAGATCAATCCTCAAACATATGCCTTGAATAGGATCTGATTAATATGTGGGTTTTGGGAAGTAGATGAGGTAGTACCTATTACCTGTTTTATCAAACCCTGGGAGTTACTTGTACGTTTGCTTATGCCATGCCATGCTTGTAGACATGGATTGGGTGAGTGTATCCATGACAGATGTGTTAATTAATGGTTTATTTAAGGTGGCAATCCACACATCTGGGTGGATTGAGGCACCTAGATATTCCAACGATTGCCTGTTTTTCTTTATGGACCGCCATCCAGGCTCAAAGGGATCATGAGATTATTCATGCTAGAAATTTCCGTGTGTAGCCACAAGCTACTATGGGCTCTAGCATAGTTGATTAAGTCGTGCGAACTCTTACAGTGGTAGACTAGCAGATGTAGGGGAAAGTAGGTGTAACGGTCTACCCGATCGTAAGGTGCTAGAGCTTCTGAAAGACTATGTCTCGGTCATTCATTTCTCAAACACCATGTAGTGCGAGAATCCCAACGGAGGAGATCGAGTCTTGTGGGGAAAAGTGCGCAAACCTCTGTAGAGTGTATAAACTAATCATAGTTAGCCGTGTCCCCGGTTATGGACAGTTTTGAGTATCTAGTACTTGGATTATCATGTGAATCTCATCATGTGACTTTAATTAATTTTGTTGGGTTTTAATAATGATGTTTAATTGGGATTGAGAGGGTGTCTACACTCTCAATGTTTAACAACCACCTTGATAGTTAAATAAAATTTATTCCTTTGCAGTAGGGAAAAACTGGCTTTACGCAAAACTGTAACCATAGAGCTTTCCACCAGCCATATATGCATGTAGTATAGCCTATTTTGTTCACTATTCTCTATGTGTTACATTGCCAGCATATTCCATGTGCTGACCCATTTTCGGGCTGCAACGTTCATGTTGCAGACTTTTCAGACGACGAGTAAGGTGCCTTTAGGTCGTGGTTCTATACTAAGTGATGCCGTTGGAGTTGATGGACTCACTTATCTTCCAAGCCTTCCGCTGTTATCGTTATTAGTTGGCCTTAAGCCATATTTATTGTAATAAGTTCTCTTTTGAGACATTTGATGTAATAAGTGTGTGATTGCTACTCTGTTATAAATCCTTCAAGTACTGTGCATGTCAGCATTACTGATCCAGGGATGACACTAAAGCACAGAGATCGGACTGTTTGAGGTCTGGTCGCTACACCGATAAATTTACAAAACATGATCATCTCATACAAAAACGTATATCACATCATGTCTTGACCATATCACATCACAACATGCCCTGCAAAAACAAGTTAGACGTCCTCTACTTTGTTGTTGCAAGTTTCATGTGGATGCTACGGGCTTCTAGCAAGAATCGTTCTTACCTACGGGAAAAACAACAACGGTGATTCATCAAGTTTGCTGTTTTAACCTTCTTCAAGGACCGTCCGCAGTCAAATTCGATTCAACTAAAGTAGGAGAAACAGACACCCGCCAGCCACCTTTATGCAAAACAAGTTGCATGTCTGTCGGTGGAACCGGTTCCATGTACGTGGACATGTAAGGTTGGCCCGGGCCGCTTCATCCCATAATACTACCGAATCAAAATAAGACGTTGGTGGTAAGCAGTATGACTATCACTGCCCACAACTCTTTGTGTTCTACTCGTGCATATCATCTACGCATAGACCTGGCTCATGATGCCACTGCTGGGAATCATTGCATAGAAAACAAAAAAAATTCTACGCATGCACAATGATCTATCCATGGAGATGCATAGCAATGAGGGGGAGAGTGTGTCTACGTACCCTCGTAGACCGGAAGCGGAAGCGTTTGATAACGCGGCTGATGCCGTCGAACTTCTTCGCGCTTCAACCGATCAAGTACCTAACGCACGGCACCTCCGCATTCTGCACACGTTTAGCTCGGTGACGTCCCTCGCCTTCTTGATCCAGCAAGACATCGAGGCGTCAGCACGACGGCGTGGTGACGGTGATGGTGAAGTGATCTCCGTAGGGCTTCGCCTAAGCACTACGGAAATATGACCGGTGGTGTAAACGATGGAGAGGGACGCCACACACGGCTAACAATTGATCTGGGGTGTGCTAGGCGCCCCCTTCCCACATATATATAGGTGGGAGGGAGGGAGGGGCAGCCATAGGATGCGCCCAACTAGGAGGAATCCTACTTGGAGTCCCTCCCAAGCAGCGCCCCCCTGCCATATATAACCGAGAGGGAAGGAAAGAGGGGTAGAGGGAAGGAAGGGGGAATCCTATTCCACTATTTCCTTTCCCTTCCCCTCTTTCCTTTTGTCCTAGGCCGGCCCATATGGGGGGCGCACCAGCTACTTCTGGCTGGTGCGTTGATACGTCCATTTTGCATCATGCTTTTATATCGATATTTATTGCATTATGGGCTGTTATTACACATTATGTCACAATACCTATGCCTACTCTCTCTTATTTTACAAGGTTTACATATAGAGGGAGAATGCCGGCAGCTGGGGTTCTGGGCTGGAAAAGGAGCAAATATTAGAGACCTATTCTGCACAGCTCCAAGAGTCCTGATACTTCACGGAAGTTATTTTCAGAATATATAAAAATACTGACCGCAAGAAGTACCAGAGGGGGCCACTCACCAGCCACGAGGGTGGGGGCGCGCCCCCTGGTGGCCCTCCGATGCCCATCTTCTACTATATGGAGTCTTTCATTGAGAAAAAAAATCATAAACAAGCTTTCGGGACGAGACTCCGCCGCCACGAGGCGGAACCTTGGCGGAACCAATCTAGGGCTCTGGCGGAGCTGTTCTGCCGGGGAAACTTCCCTCCGGGAGGGGGAAATCGTCACCATCATCATCACCAACGATCCTCTCATCTGGAGGGGGTTAATCTCCATCAACATCTTCACCAGCACCATCTCCTCTCAAACCCTAGTTCATCTCTTGTATCCAATTCTTGTCTCTAAGTCTGGGATTGGTACCTGTGGGTTGCTAGTAGTGTTGATTACTCCTTGTAATTGATGCTAGTTGGTTTACTTGGTGGAAGATCATATGTTCAGATCCTATATGCACATTAATACCCCTCTGATTATGAACATGAATATGCTTTGTGAGTAGTTACGTTTATTCCTGAGGACATGGGAGAAGTCTTGCTATTAGTAGTCATGTCAATTTGGTATTCGTTCGATATTTTGATGAGATGTATGTTGTCTCTCCTCTAGTGGTGTTATGTGAACGTCGACTACATGACACTTCGCCATTATTTGGGCCTAGAGAAAGGCATTAGGAAGTAATAAGTAGATGATGGGTTGCTAGAGTGACAGAAGCTTAAACCCTAGTTTATGCGTTGCTTCGTAAGAGGCTGATTTGGATACATATGTTTCATGCTATGGTTAGGTTTAGCTTAATACTTTTGTTGTAGTTGTGGATGCTTGCAATAGAGGTTAATCATAAGTGGGATGCTTGTAGAAGTAAGGACAGTACCCAAGCACCGGTCCACCCACATACCAAATTATCAAAGTACCGAACGCGAATCATATGAACGTGATGAGAACTAGCTTGACGATAATTCCCATGTGTCCTCGGGAGCGCTTTTCTCTATATAAGACTTTGTCCAGGCTTGTACTTTGCTACAAAAAGGATTGGGCCACCTTGTTGCACTTTATTTACTTTATTTACTTGTTGCTCGTTACGGATTATCTTATCACAAAACTATATGTTACCTACAATTTCAGTGCTTGCAGAGAATACCTTGCTGAAAACTGCTTATCATTTCCTTCTGCTCCTCGTTGGGTTCGACACTCTTACTTATTGAAAGGACTACGATAGATCCCCTATACTTGTGTGTCATCATGTGTTTACCCTCTTGGCCCATAAGGCCAATATCTTTTGTCGGGGGTGCACAGAACCCCTTCCGGTGACCCGACAAGTACCCGGTACCCCCGAAACACTTCCGGTGTCTGAATCCCATGGTCCTATATATATATGATCACCCAGTTACCTTTAGAGCATCTTTATGATCACCCAGTTACGTTGTGATGTTTGATAGCACACAAGGTATTCCTCCGGTATCCGGGAGTTGCATAATCTCATAGTCGAAGGAATAAGTATTTGACATGAAAAAAGCAATAACAATAAACTGAACGATCATTATGCTAAGCTAACAGGTGGGTCTTATCCATCGCATCATTCTCCTAATTATGTGATCCCGTTATCAAATGACAGCACATGTCCATGGTTAGGAAACCTTAACCATCTTTGATCAACGAGCTAGTCTAGTAGAGGCTTACTAGGGACACGATATTTGTATGTATTCACACATGTATTTAAGTTTCCGATCAATACAATTATAGCATGAATAACAAACCTTTATCATGAATAAGGAAATATAAAATAACAACTTTATTATTGCCACTAGGGCATATTTCCTTCAGGGGGTCGGCGTCAGCATCCTTCTGCTTCTATGGGCCCATGGCACCTGGACATCACAAACGAGAAACATGAGTAAATATCAAGGAATTGCTCATCGACACACGAATCGGGCAAGAAACTGGCTCACATCAGACTGTCCTGGTTGGAGACATTATTAATGAAAATCCAATCATGACGAATTAGACCTGTATGAACAGCAGAACTCAAACGAAACAAAGGCACGAGAAACCCAACGGCACACCCGGGACCAAATCAAGAATCCCTAGAGCAGTCGTTTCCCATGCAGCGCCGCGAGCAAGAGAGAATTCCCTTGATGGGCGGCCGGGCAGCTCACCTTTGTTGGCCAGCTGTGGAGCGACAACCACGTGCTGGTTATGTTCCTGCTAGCCACGGGGATTGTCCCAGCGAGGTGCTTTCGACGACCTCTACCTCCGATTCCTCTTTGCTCCTACTGTTGCTTGTTCTCTGGTGGGGAGGAGGTGCGACGGTGGCGTTTGGAAGCCCTAGAGCGGGAAGAGGCAAGATGTTCAACGACGAAGGCAAGGAACCCTGGTTCCGCAATGGCGGCGGCGGTGCCATCCCACAACCACAACCTTGGAAAAAGATGGAGGGAGGATATGGTCGAGAGAGGACTTGGCGGCGTACTATTTTTTTATCAAGGGAGGAATCGAACGACCAATTCTCATATAATAGTAATTATTTATGCTTGATTTATGTAAATTTGGTCTTCAGAAATTGATTAAAGATTGGTAATGATTCTTTCCTTTCCATATAAAAGTTGTCAAATATACCAAAAAATGATCTTATTGGCACATAAAATCGCTTTAAATAGATTGTGGCTAAAATCCAGTTTAAATATGTTGTTGGATAAAAAATGGTGGGGAAGAATTAGCCGGAGTGAGACGAGACTATCAACTCCCCCTTTAAGATTAGAGATATGTATTATACAAAAACAATCTTTAAAACACATTTGAAATACTGTTCAACAAGTATTTGAAAAATGTTGAATACATACTAAAAATTGTTGAAACTAGAATTTAAAAAATGTTGAACAAATATTTAAAAATGTTGAATAATTATTAGAAAAATGTTCAATGAGTATATAAAAAATGTTTAACAAGTATTTGAAAATGGTAAACAAGTATCTGAAAAATGTTGAACACGTATTTTAAAAGTATTGAAATAAGTATTAAAAAATGTTGAACAAGTATTTGAAAAATGTTGGATAAGTATTAACTGTTGACAAAGTATTTTAAAAATGTTGAGTAATTATTAAAAAATGTTGAACAAGTATATAAAAATGTTGAATAATTATTTGAAAATGTTGAATTAATATTACAAATGTTGGATGAGTATTTGAACTTTTTGAAATAAATATTAGAAAAACGTTGAACAAGTATTTAGAAAATTTTGATTAAGTATTAAAATGTTGAACAAGTATTTTAAAAATATTGAACGAGTATATGAAAAATGTTGAATAAGTATTTAAAAATGTTGAATAAGTATTAAAAATGTTGAACAAGTATTTGGAAAATGTTGTATATGTGTACAAAAATGTTGATCACTTATTAAAAACATATTTTTTGACGTATACGAAATTGTAGAGTGAAAACGAAAACAAACATAAGCAAAAAAAAGAGAAGAAACAAAGAAAACCAAACAAAAAATGGAGGAGAAAAAAAGAAACCATATAAAAACGAAGAAAACCCTATCAAAAAACGAAAGAAAAAAGTGAAAATAAAACCCATGAAAAACAATGAAAAAACCCCGCTTTGTTCGCCTCAAGTACGAAAGGCGCCAACAATTTATCTGTTGTGAAGACACAAAAATTTATGTTGTGCAAAGAGATGGGTGCAGTGGCTAGCATCTTGAGCTCTCTCCCGGGAGGCCAGAGATCGATCTCGCTCTTTCCAATTTCCCATTCCCTTTTTGACTCGATTGCTGCGCGGAAATGGGACGGCCCAACTACTCTGAAATCTTCAGCGAGGCGTCCCAACGCGATTGCTTAATGCGATAGATAACGTTCGCGCGACCGATGCAGCGTGGTGGTATTAGTTGGCTTAGCTGCCAATGGGCCGGCCCAGTTTGCTGCCCGACTGTGCGTCCTGAGCTATACGACGCACAATGCGTCATAAAGGACGTGCCCGCCTCCTTTTTTGACCGTTCGTGCGCGGTCTCCCCTTCCAAAGTTGTTCTTCAACATGAATGAAAGAGAAAAAAGGAACCCCGGCCCAGTAGCCGGGTCGTCCGTCTTCCCCGTCTCTCCCAATCCGCCGCCGCTTCCTCCCTCATCGCTGTCTCTCCCAATATTTTCCCTCTCCCGCATCCCGTCGTTTCCGCCGTCGGCAGATTGAGTGTTTCCAGAATTCTTCGTCCGCCGTCCCTCCCCGCACCCGCGCACGCGGACACCTATTTTCCTCGCTCGCCTGGTTCTTGTACGATTCAGGGCGGAGCAGGGGATTAATTGATGTAAGGTTCTACTTCCAGTCCATCCAGGCTGCCGGCCGGACCGCCGAGGAGAGAGTCCAAGTTGTCCACGCGAAACCCTAGACGCCGCGCGCGTACCATCTTTGCCGCCTCGCCCAGTTCTTGCTCGCCTCAGCTCGCGGGGATGGAGTGGGACGGCGCCGCCCGTCCCCTCGCACCAGGTCCAGGACGACAGCGCCGTGGGCGGCTGGGTTCACGACGGCACGGAGACCTCCCCTACGGCGCCCCGGCGGAGTGCCCCGAGGCCTTAGATCATCCTCCTTGCCGCCGCCGCCGCGGCCGCCTCGTGCAGCCGCGCTCGTGCGCGACCCTGAACTACGACTGTGCATGCCCTTCATCCCTCTGTTTGGAATCCATGGATTGTATTTTCATTTGATTCTGATCTGAGTATCCGTGGATGGTGGCAGCGGTGGGGAGGACCCCTCCGACGACCTCACCTATTCCGGCAACCATAACCACCGCGTCCACAAGAAAAGTACTAAACCAACCACACATCCCTCCTCAAGAATCAGAAACAACCATACATGCTGCCATGAACAACCCATACACTACATTGCGTTGTTAAGACAAGCGAATTCAGATGGTAGTAACGATTAATAAGATTAGCAGCCGTGGATGCTGTGAAGTGGCTAGAGAATTTCAGAATCCAGACTGCTGCTGCTAGCTCTACTCTGCTCCGCCATTTGGTAACTAATGGCAATGTAGTAGCTGTGTAGTTCATGGTTTATGCATCAGCTGTTCTTTCACCGATCTGTTGCTCGGTGATAAATTGTGTGTGGTTGATTAATTTACTTGGTAAACTACACAGCTTAGTAGCATGCACACCTGAATGCGCTGGGATGACCGGAAAAGTTACATGTTCAGTCAGCCATTCCCTGCAAGCCTATGGCTATGCATTCCAGCGTTTTCCTTCTAAATTCCACTTGTTATGTGCAGTCGCATGGATTGGGGATATGTACCTCGGTTTGGGTTTAAAGGGGCAATCTTTGACCATTTTTATATCAACTATCGAGGATCTCAAGTTCACATGGATCGCACTATGATCAAGTGCATTCTGGTGCTATGATGATTGTGACAGAAGTTGTTAGCTGCAGAAGCAATGGATATGTAAGTGTGACATCTCTTTTGATCCTGCTTTCTTTATTTTTCAAATCATTAATATTTCCATTGCTTTTCTTCTTGCATAATTGCTCTAATCTCCATAAATTTTGTGTTGATAAAAATTGCTAGTATATGCAGTTGTGGAATAGGAAAAAGGTCATTTGCTTACTGGAAATGATTATGCTTGAACTCTGTTCAAGATAGGTCTCAGCTATGATAATGAAAATATATTGAGCAAAACAGGAAATGTGTTATTTTTTAATGGAATAGATTATTCCTTAACTCTGCTCGTGACAGGTGTCAGCTCCAATATTAAAAATCAGTGCACGATACAATTTTTCTCATCTGGAACTGCGCTTAGAAGGTGTTTGGTCTGAAAGCTACGCTCTTGAATACAATGTGATATAAAAGGTTCATGAAATCATCAAGTATGGAAATGCTTGACCGTTTCTGTAAATTACATAGTACAATATTATCAGTTTGTTTTTTTGCATTATTTCCGAGTTCTCTTGCAGTACTATTCAACAACCTATCTTCCTGCCTACTACATAAAAGAGGGTTTTTGTTTACTTAACATGGTAGCCTGATTAACAAAGTCATGGTTTATGTCAGTTATTTTTTCCACTACCAAAGCAACAGCTCATCTTCCCACCTACCAGATATACTACTGCTTGATTGCTTAGTTCCCCGCTTAAGAAGCTCCACCGTACTTCTATATGATCCTAAAAAAATTATGTTCTAATTTTGTGGAAAGAAACGCATGGTGCTGATGTTTTGAGGGCTGATGTTCATTTCTAGAGGCAAATAATCTCAGATCTCTATGTGAACTATAATCCCATCTAGATAATCCCCCTCGATATAGCTCCCATCATTTGCACAACACAATCTAGCATAAGACGGTTCTGATTTGGATTATGGGTGTTTCTCCAAAAGCTAGGATTATATGCCTGAGAACAGACAAATAATGTTATAAACTTACCTTCGAGGCAAACAGAACCATAAGAATAGGTGGCTGCATAGTCTAATCATGTTGTTCGTATGCACTACAATATCTTTAGAGAAGCCGACAAAAACAGAGACATCCTAAATTTGGTTTTCTGTTCTTCCTTGTCATTTAAGAAAAGAAACATTAACTCTTGAGTTATCATTAAGGGAATATGCCTTATTAGCATACTCTTATGGTGGTTATTATTGCTCAACGTTGTAAGGAAAAAGAAAAATATCACGTTTTTGTCTTAGAAAAGGGTTGTGGCAAACTTTTCATAGTATAAGAAATGGAAGTATAGATAATTAGATCAGCTGCATTTTTCCTTTGTTATATCTGAAATCCAGAAGTGCAGGTTTGTGAACTGAAAAAATGGTGGTTCCATGCAGGATTTTGACCTCCATAGGAAATCTACAAGGGGAACAACAACAAAGGAAACTGGTGTAAGATTTAGTACCAATACTCGGAGATGAGCTACCATCAAGATTATGTCTCGACAATCAAGTATAGTGTCAGTAGGGATGGCAATTTTATCCATGGATCTGGATACCCATGGATACCCGACCCAGTTGAGCAAGGGTATGGAGCACATTTTTGCCCATGGGTCCGCGGATATGGATACCCAGGAACAGCTGGGTTGGGCACGGTTATAGTTTGTGCTCCATGGATATCCAATGGATACCCGTATGACATGTGGGGCCATACGGCAGTGACAGTAGAAAGAACGAATCAATGGGAAATGGCACGCAATATGCAACTGGTGCCATAAGCTATATGCTGCAAAATCAACCTCTGGTATGTCACACTTAAGGACTCATCGTATTACTTGTTGCCTACTTATGCATGTAGCTTATGTTGACATTTGTGAGTGAATGATGTTGAGTTAATTTGATCTTTGGGAAGGCTTCATGCTGAAATTTCTATGCCCATGGAGCTCCATGGGTATGTGGGTATCCAGTGGGTTTGGGCATGGGCACAAGTTGTGCCCATGAATAATTTGGTGGATGGGCAGAGGGTAGGAAGATGGGTCGTGGGTTGGATTTGGACCAGCTCCACCCGCCCCAAACCCGACCCATTGCCATCCCTAAGTGTCAGCACTTATGGTAAGCAGATATGAATGTTTCTAGAATAACTATTGGTTTGATCTAAAAAATTATTGTTATGCACCCACATTATATATCTAAAGTTGGTACTATATATAAATTCAAGGAGTAGTATAAACAAAGCTGTACGTGAACATGCAAAAAATTCTCAAAAGAAAATAAGGTATCAGATTAGTTTCATAATCACAGTTATGCAAGAGAATACAGAATAAAGTGGACTATTGCTTGAATCTCGAAATAATGCATGATCCATATTAAGTTAATTAGCAATACCGTGTCACTTCGATACTTCAGATAATATTCCTCCAAACCTGACGAAAGTTCTTTTACGGTTGAGATCTTTGTTAAAAGGAAATACAAATTCAGTATTTTTGCAAGATAACTGGTGTTGGCTGTTATGCAGGATTTTCTACTGAACTCACAGAAGTAGATTGTGTATCCCATCCAGCGTTCAACCTAAGGAACATCCAGGGGACCACTTTGAGTAGGAAATTGTTTGTGTGGAGGAAAATGCATGGTACTAAAGCTAACCTTCCTTTGGTCCAGATGAAGTCAAGGCAACTGGGTCTTCTATCTTCAAACATCAATTTGTTAGTTTTTCCTGGCTTCAGTGCATCCCCTCATATTACTGTGTTTAAACTACATTACAATGTATTAATTAAGTAAAATTTATCTGAAGTAGATGTAGCACGACCTTTAGAATTTTGCACACGGGCCACACCAATTTCGAGTAGTCGTATTTCTACATATCTGCTCACCAAATAGCCGCATGATTATTATGAATGTGGTAAACTCTGAAGCTATTTTCTTTATTAGTCCTAAAAGAAACTGAACTATTTGTGTGGGGCCAGAGAAGTGTACTTTCAATACAAACTGCAATTGCTTGGGCAAGATAAATCAACTCAACACTGCAATTTTCCGTATGAAGTAGTAAGAGGAGGCGTACAGTTGTAAACTGATTTAGGCTGAAGGCTAGCTGCATCATTGGGGTGTGGTCAAACCCGGCAAGCTGCAACTATGTGGAGCATCCACATTACTGCCACCACATGCTTGCTAAAATGGTTAATCTGAATGTCCTGTACATCGGCCACATCTTCGGTGAGCATGCTCGATGGCAAGCTCAGGCAATTGTTGTTGTATTGAGTATCCAGATGATAACCGTCATGAAAATCACTACATGGATCGATGTGCCCACCATGTCTGGTAGTAGATGCTGTATTATTTGAGCTTGATAGAGTCTGACTATATCCCACGTGGTCTTGTTTGCATCAAAAGTGTGGCCCACTTTGGAGAAGAATACACCAACCATTTTGGTAGTGGGCATCTCAATAGTTCTATTTGGGCCTCATTCCCCTAATACGCTAGTAATTGTCTCCTTTCCCGTATTTCTCCTAGTCTCACTCCCATACACTTCATGATCTGAGAGAGGGAATGCTAGCAGCCATGGTGGCAGTGTCCCCTTCGGCCATTCTTGCAACTTGAGAGGATGAATGCTCTAATGATGTGGCGCAGAAGGCATCGGCGCCAATGAGTTTGCCACCATCCTAGTTGCGACGACAATGCGACAGAGCATATAGTGGACGACAGAGCAACACGGTCGAGGGAGACGGCTCATCAGATGAACCCACAACACGCGGAAGACCAGTGTAGTAGAGAAGAGGATGAGTGGTCTCAGGGGACGAGCCAAGTGAGTAGTCTTAGGTAATGAACGAGACGGGGAAGTCGTAGGTGATGATGAGCTTGATAAAGAAGCCACTAGAGGTAGAAGAAACCTCAATCCCTAGGAAGCAGCGAAGAGGACCAAGATCAGACATAAGAAACCCATTATGACGAGCCTCACAAAGGCAATGTACTTAGAATCATCGCCAGTGATGATCGACATATAGAAGAAGAGTTTGACCACGGGTTGAAAGGTGGACAAGAAGTGTAGGATCATGAGCACTCGCCGAAAACTAGCCGTAATCACCACTAAGACGAAATGCTCAAACTAGGCACGAGGTTTTTTTAAGGCCACAAAAGAGCAATGAAGACGACAAACCATGCCATCGGGAAGAGAATACCAAGGTGGTGGCTATATGTAGACCACATGCAACAGGGAGGAAGAGAAATGATATCCCACATGCCTATGCGCGCAAGAGCAACAATCTCCTCTACAATCACATGCTGCTATTCATGATGAACAAATGTGTCATAATAAGAATTAGTCTCGAGAAAGCGCCGCCAGAATAACCATAGCAGTCAATAGGCAGAAGCGAGCGAGCTTGGAAGCCATAAGTAGGCTGAGCTGGATGCGGTGCGTTGCCAACATCAGAGGCCATAGTAGTCGAGGGAGATGGCTCATTAGAAGGATCCACAACACGCGGACCACAAGTGTAGTGAAGAAGATTATAAGGGGGAATCATCGGGGAAACCTCATGGATGAGCGAGCTGAGGTAGCCTCAGGTAATGAACAAGGTGGGGAAGCATGTGACGACGTGTGGGTCTATAATAGTATTACGGGAAGATGCGCTAGGATAGGTGGGTGAGGGCAATAAAGGAGTGATAAGTGGATAGGTGGACGAGGGCAATGAATGAATGATAAGTGTATCAGGAAAACTGAGGGAAGAAATATCCTCAACAGGGGAGGCCGAAGGAGAGGATGGACATGGATAGAATCAAATGTTACATATCGAGAAATGCGCATTCGATGACTAACAAGATCGCAACACCGATAGCCCTTTTGCTCATCACTGTAACCTAAGAAGACACATTCAACAGATGCACACCTTTAGAGATTGAAACTGGAGAACTTAAGGGTGTAGTATGATCAATCCAAGATATATTGGATTTATATGTGTAATATGATCAGCATGATTGTGAAAATTGATGGACTATTACATCGTCTTGGATTGACTTAGTAGGAAGAAAACAAAGATATTGGAGTAATTGAAATGTTGTTTGTGTTAGGTTCAATGATATATCTACTTGGATTGTAGGTCGGAGTTAAACTTGAGATTGGGCACTTGGATTAGTGATATTTTGACATGAGCTTGAAACTGGAGAACTTTAGGTTGAGCATGATCAATGTGACGCCCCCGATTTAATCGTACACTAATCATGCACGCAAATGTGTACGATCAAGATCAGGGACTCACGGGAAGATATCACAACACAACTCTAAAACATAAATAAGTCATACAAGCATCATAATACAAGCCAGGGGCCTCGAGGGCTCGAATACAAGTGCTTGATCATAGATGAGTTAGCGGAAGCAACAATATCTGAGTACAGACATAAGTTAAACAAGTTTGCCTTAAGAAGGCTAGCACAAACTGGGATACAGATCGAAAGAGGCACAGGCCTCCTGCCTGGGATCCTCCTAAACTACTCATGGTCGTCGTCAGCGGGCTGCACGCAGTAGTAGGCACCTCCGGGGTAGTAGTCGTCTGGCTCCAGGGCTCCAGCATCTGGTTGCGACAACCAGGTAGAAGGGAAAGGGGGAAAAGAGGGAGAAAAGCAACCGTGAGTACTCATCCAAAGTACTCGCAAGCAAGGAGCTACACTACATATGCATGGGTATATGTGTAAAGGGTCATATCGGTGGACTGAACTGCAGAATGCCAGAATAAAAGGGGGATAGCTAATCCTGTCGAAGACTACGCTTCTGGCAGCCTCCGTCTTGCAGCATGTAGAAGAGAGTAGACTGAAGTCCTCCAAATAGCATCTCCAAGTAGCATCGCATAGCATAATCCTACCCGGCGATCCTCTCCTCGTCGCCCTGTAGAAAAGCGATCACCGGGTTGTATCTGGCACTTGGAAGGGTGTGTTTTATTAAGTATCCGGTTCTAGTTGTCATAAGGTCAAGGTACAACTCCAAGTCGTCCTGTTACCGAAGATCACGGCTATTCGAATAGATTAACTTCCCTGCAGGGGTGCACCACATAACCCAACACGCTTGATCCCATTTGGCCGGACACACTTTCCTGGGTCATGCCCGGCCGCGGAAGATCAACACGTCGCAGCCCCACCTAGGCAAAACAGAGAGGCCAGCACGCCGGTCTAAACCTAAGCGCACAGGGGTCTGGGCCCATCGCCCATAGCACACCTGCACGTTGCGTGGGCGGCCGGAAGCAGAACTAGCCCCCTTAATACAAGAGCAGGCTTACGTTCCAATCCGGCGCGCGCCGCTCCGTCGCTGACGTCTGAAGTGCTTCGGCTGATACCACGACGTCGGGATACCCATAACTACTCCCGCATAGATGGTTAGTGCGTATAGGCTCGTAGCCAGACTCAGATCAAATAACAAGATCTCGTTAAGCGTGTTAAGTATCCGCGAATGCCGAACAAGGCCAGGCCCACCTGTCTCCTAGGTGGTCTCAACCTGCCCTGTCGCTCCGCCACAAAGTAACAGTCGGGGGCCGTCGGGAACTCAGGCCCACCACTACCTGGATGGAGCCACCTGCCCCTTCAGCCCCCAACTCCGAACAGTATCACAGGTAATGTAACAGTGTAAAGTATATAGTATATGCCCATGATCACCTCCCGAAGTGATCACAGCCCAGTAGTATAGCATGGCAGACGGACAAGAGTGTAGGGCCACTGATGGAACACTAGCATCCTATACTAAGCATTTAGGATTGCGGGTAAGGTATCAATGACTGTAGCAGCAATGACAGGCTATGCATCAGAATAGGATTAATGGAAAGCAGTAACATGCTACACTACTCTAATGCAAGCAGTATAGAGAAGAGTAGGCGATATCTGGTGATCAAAGGGGGGGCTTGCCTGGTTGCTCTGGCAAGAGAGAGGGGTCGTCAACTCCATAGTCGAACTGGTCAGCAGCAGCGTCGGTCTCGTAGTCTACCGGAGGAAGAGGGGGAAGAAATAATGAATACAGATGCAAACATAAACACGACGATGCGTGACGTGACAATGAGCGGTGCTAGGTGTGCCCTAACGTGGTATGAGGTGGTACCGGTGAAGGGGGGAAACATCCGGGAAAGTATTCCCGGTGTTTTGCGTTTTCGGGCAGAGGAGCCGGAGGGGGAAAGTTGCGAGTTCGATAGGTTAGGGGTGTGTGGCGAATGAACGGACTGCGTATCCGGATTCGTCTCGTCGTTCTGAGCAACTTTCATGTTGAAAATATTTTAATCCGAGTTACGGATTAAAAGATATGATTTTCTAAAGATTTCATTAATTTCTGGAATTTAATTAATTATTTAATTAATTCGAAAAACAGATTAATGACATCAGCATGATGTCATGCTGACATCAGCAGTCAACAGAGTTGACTTGGTCAACCTGACATGTGGGTCCAGGGGGACCCACCTGTCATCCTCTATTTAGGTTAATTAGGGTTTAGGTTAATTAGTTAGCTTAATTAACTGTTTAGTTTAATTAGTGATTAGGTTAATCTAATCAGGATTAATTAACTTAATTAATTCATTAGATAATTAATTAATTAATAATTAATTTTATTAAATCATTTTTTATTTATTATTTTTATTTTTAATTCCTTTTTTTATAAAACATTATGGGCATGGGGCCCATCTGTCATAGGCCCCAGGGGCCAAACGGGTGCGGGCGACGGGCGCTGGGCGCCAGCCCGATACGGCGCTCGCCCAGATCGACAGAGGGCCGACCAAAGGCGCAGCGGGGCCAACCGGGGTCGTAGTGGGGCGCCGGCCAGGGCGGTGGGGCGGTGGCCGGCAGGGGTGGCCGTGGGACGGATGCGGGGCCGCGGTGAGCGCGGACGGGCGGTAAGTCGCAGCGGTCGTGGGACGGCAGCGGGGGTGTGCAAAGGGGGCGGAGGACCATGGCGAGGCGCAGGGCCGAGCGCGGTCGGTACGCGGTGGACGGCGCCGGCGTCAGAGAACGAGGGAGAGAGAGGGAGGACGGGGCTCACCGAGCCCTGTAGTTGAGCAAAGCCTGCTCGAGGAGGAGTCGGGGCTGGCGCGACGGGGCGGAGGAGTTCATGGCGACGAGCAGCGACGGCAGGGTGGTCCGGCGACGGTGAGGCCTTCGGGCGGCAGCACGGCATCGACAGGGTTTGGGGCGAGCGACGGGGTGACGACGAGGTGGCCGTGGCGGAGGCGTCCCGCGCGGCATCGAGGCGAGGAGGAGACGAGGACGACGGGGCGACACCGTGGCGCTGGGAGGCGGTTTGGCGACGGAGAGGAGGGGCGAGGAGGCCATGACGACAGCAGGCAACGGCGATCCAGGGCGGAGACGGGGACATCGCCGGCGTCGGGGGTCGAGCTGCGGGGGATCAATCCCGATCCAGATCGGATCGGGAGAGGGGGAGTGGGAGCCAGTGGGGAACGGGATAGGGTTTCGGGTGTCGTGGGCTGCGGGGAGGAGGCCGGGAGGGGCGGCGCTCGGCGATTCGGTGGCGGGGTCGACGCGCGGGGAGACACGGTCACCAGGGTCGGGGGGGGGTGGCGAGCGCCCCCGATCCAGATCGGGTCGTGGGGTGGGGGAGAGGAGCGAGGGATCGTGGGGGAAGTGGGGGGGTGTGGTGGTGGATCGGGCTAGGGTTCGAGGGTGGTGGGGGGTTATGCGGGGAGAGGTGGGCCGGCCGGGGTGGGCTGGCCGACTGGGCCGGCCGGTTGGCTAGCTGGGTCGGTTGGCCCGGGGGTTTGGGGGGTTTCTTTTTCTTTTTTTCTGTTAGTTTGTTTTCTTTTATTTATTTTCTCCTCTGTTTTAATTCAATTCAAAATATTTATGCATCTTATAAAACTGTGTCTCCTACACCATAATTATCTATGTAATATCTAGTACAAACCGAACAATTTTATTTTAATGTTTGAAAACTTTTATTATTTACCAAATTTTCAATTTGAATTTTGAATCGGTTTCGAACTAACTCGAGATTAGCAACTATAATCGAGGTGACGTGGCATCACTAGCAGAGGATCACTGTAGCTTAATTACCCGGGCGTCACAATTCTCCTCCACTACAAGAAATCTCGTCCCAAGATTTAGGAGCGGTTATAAGGGGGGAAGGGATTTGGTTACGAAATTCTAACGAATCTTCTCGTCTTTGGTTGCTCTTCTCGAAGAGGTGGATCCATTACGTTGAAGTCTTCATTTCTCTGCTCCAGGTCATCATGATAGAGCCGTCATCCTTTCTTCGGGATCTCCAACGTACTAACGAATCAATAAGGAGAAGCTCGGCTACGACAAAGAGGCTTATGAGGGAACAATCTGGGGGTTAACCCAAGAATCAGCATAAGAGTATCTCTCGAGTTGAACATATAAAATACATCGAGAGTAAGGTACGAAGGTACAATAAGAGGTTCCAAGCGGATAGATAGTTGCTCGAGGCCTGAACCAGAGTGAGAAAGGGGCTCGGAGTAGCGAGAGTAGGTATTGCGTCAGATACCATAATAGGGCACTAGGAAGGTGGCCCATGCATTAAATACGAAGCCAAGTGTGGGGAATAACCATTGGAAACAGGGTTGTACAGGAGAGTCAGGTTTCGATCCTGTGGAACCGTGGGTTATGGGCCCACCATGTGGGTTAAAAGCGGGAAGGCGCTAATATTTGCACGGTCAAGATAACAAGGTATGTCATAGGATAGCCTGTGGGTTTTGTTGTCAACAATGTCGGAACCAAGGGCGAGGGACGAAGAGAACCATTTTCCTGCTCGTTGAACGAGGCGGACCAATAGGCAAAGTTCTCGTCCATCAGCGGTTACCGGAAGTCATCAACAGTAGTAACAAGGTCTTACTGACAGAGTTGTACATCGAGGTGTTTGCACAAGCAGTGGATTATTACTGCTTATATCATATAGATCATAGAAAAGGTTTAAACAAACCAATGGAAGGAAAATATGATCATCAGATTAAACAGAACAATGGAAAGGAAAATATGTTTAAACACATATTTCGAGGGTATATCCTTCCCAAGGATCAGCAGAGCAAGATATCCATGACAGGATATAAAGTAGAAAACCATTTAGGTAAGGGGGAGGAATCTCATGATATTACTCATACAACGGTGTTAGGATAATTGATAATTAAAATATAGCATCGTGCTTCAAACGTGCCTGTTGAAAATCGGAGTACCATTGACATGCTTCGAGATAGCAGTGACATGGTCTTCAGGTGAAGATCAGACTTTGGAAACACGAAGGATCCATCAAGAATAACTTGTAGAAGAAGTCTTACAATTTCCTCATGGATGAATGGATAACCTTGCTGAAAAGGAATCAATAATGATAGGTCCTCCAACCGGGGGGGGGGGTGCTAGGCATGACATCATGTTACCGGGTCATCAAAGGATCAACGTCATAACTCTTGGAAAGTTGTCCCAACCATCATATCTGACCGAGATTCAGATCCGATTGGTGTCAGGATACCTGAGACTCAGGATGTCCGAGAAGAAAAGGCGCAACACAAATCGTTGAAATGGCATTGCAAGGTTCTCGGGAAATGAACTATGGGAGGGGGTTTCTGAAGCAATAGTTCACCATTAAACCAAGGAGAGGACAAGGAGGTGTCTGGTGAACTCAACGGCAATTCACCGAGATTCCCAAAAGATGGATTTCCACCATTAAGTGAACAAGGAGATAACATTTGTCAGATCAAATGATATAAGGAAGTATGCTCGAGGAAAACATACACAATTAAACATTGGTTGAAGGGTGCGCCCGAAGTACGGGTTGGGTTGCACGACCAATGTTAGAATGGTGATTCAATTAGCGAAGGACTTAGAATGAACTATCGCCCATTCACTTCAAAGCAATAGGGTTGCTAGAAGTTTTGAATTCACACGTCATAGCTCCATTGTCGGTATTCCGGTTGAAAACAATACGGGGACCAAGGAATGAACGAAGATGGCAAGAAGTATTAAGATATCAAGAATTATTAAGAGGTGGTGAAATTCTCACCACATTCTTGACAAAAAGTGATGGTAATACTTCCGAGGTAAGGAAGATCAACTGCTGGGTAGCAGTGATCTCAAGGTTTACACAAAACGCGAACAAGTTGTGTTGAACGGAAGGCAATAAAGTGGTCGATGAGAACAGGAATCATCGAGGGGCAAGGATGGTATTACCCATCATGAATTCAATTGAATTCCTGGAAGAGCTCATAAGGTTGATGATGATCACGACACAATTGTCGAGAGATTTCATGCAGATGTAGTCAATCAGCGACGACATCAAGTCAAAGGAATGATGAAGCAAGAGGTTATTGGAACCACAGTTACGACAAACTCGAACTCAAGCTTGTTGTTTAAGGTGAAAGGGTATGACGAGGAAAAATCGACGTAAGGTTAGTTCATCATCGAAAATTGGTGCTCCGAGAATAAGGACCAGGTAGCATCGTTAGAATTGTCACGACAATGATATAGCCAAACAGGCTAGGAATGGCGTGATCGGTTACAAACTCGTACTTATAGAAGCTTACTGAAGAGTTGTTGAACCGTAGAGCGGACTCGGTTCAGTTATCGGTGTCTTTGAGTGTTCAATAACTCCGAGCCCATGAAAAATTGTAATCGGTGAGTATGTAGTACTTGATGAAGAACTCATAAGAAATTATGCAGTTCCAAGATAATCTCGAGATACCAGGTGGTAATACTCGACGACAGATCAAACTAGAAGTTGAACTGGGGTATTGCTCTATAGAAGACAAGTGCTTAAACTTGCACAGGACATGATATTTAAAGGAGAACATGGTCAGAACCACGATTGCAAAAAGGCCAGATCTCAGATATAAGATGAACTTATACCAAGGGAATAATTGATTTTAAAAGAAGCTTCGATGAGAAGATGTACATCGTGTCCATGGGCATGAACGCAAAGTTCAAGGTCGACTCCCACTTCTCCAATGCACAACCTTTCATTCACTTCTCGTTTCGATGAAGTTGTAGCGTTTGAAATTTTATCTGGCAAAATACCAGAAGAGTACGACTCGTGAAAACTTTCGAGTTCACACATATTAAGGAAGGCATAGGTTCAACCCATCGGGGCATCTTAGAATCATATACCAGAATCTTTAGAAGTAATTAACTCAAGCTCGAAGGCAGAGCATGGTTGAGAAAGCAGAGGATACAATTTACCAAAGGCATTATGTATCAGAGGAAAAGGCTCACAAGTTTATTGAATATGAAGGGCGTTGTCAGATAAAATCCAACAAAGGATCTGGTGGTCCACAAGGGATCTGACGTGAGCATCGGTACTCAACTAGAGGAAGATGCAGGAGATCAATATAGAAACAACTGACTAACTCAATTGTCAAATGCAAAGGAATTATGATTTCCAAATCAAGGGATCAGAAGCAATGCTCTGATTAGGGGTGGATAAGTTGAATAGCCGTAGGGTACAATCAAAGACAATTGGATTGGTTGAGAACCAATTCCAGTAAAAAGAATGGCAGCTCAGCCGGAAAAGTAATTTATAAGGATCAATGATGATTGCGTGTATTCGCAAACATATTGAGTCAACAGACTCAAAATGGTAATGACAAGGAATGTCAATATGACTACGAGACTTATGGGATTATCCATAATGCAAGCAAGCAAGAATTTCAAGAGCCAAAGGCCCCAAAGGATTTTCGGAAGATCGAATATTATTTCGAAGACTTTTGTGAAACACATGAACAACTGGGGATGAGCGGATACTCGACAAGTGCGAGGATTTATTCGAAGGGGTATTCATGTGGCAAAGAACTGCTAGGCAGTAGGCACAAAGTATTCTCGGAACAATAGAGAAAACTTCGGGGTATCTTGTAATAACAAGATCAATGGGGGATGATCGTATGAATGGCAAGTGTAAGTAGTTATCCATACGGATTTATCGGTGGTCAGGAATAGCCAAAGTGATGGGCACAAGTCTCGAGAGAACATCAGAGAGTATCTTCGGAATCTTCTGATGTAGCAGGCGATCCTCTGCAATAAGGGGCTCTTCGGGTGGATGCGATCACGAGATCCTAATCTTAGAGTTAGCAAATTCATTTAACCCGAATAGAAGAGAGATCAGAGTCCCAGAGTATAGGTCGAGGAGTAAAAGATCCTACTACCACCCGATGGCGACGTGGGCCCATGGGCCACACAGCCATGTTAGTAAAAGTTTTTGCAACGTCTAGACTCGACTTCGGCCAAGGAGTGTGGAAGGGGGATTCCTACAGGCAGTCGGCTCTGATACCAACTTGTGACGCCCCCGATTTAATCGTACACTAATCATGCACGCAAATGTGTACGATCAAGATCAGGGACTCACGGGAAGATATCACAACACAACTCTAAAACATAAATAAGTCATACAAGCATCATAATACAAGCCAGGGGCCTCGAGGGCTCGAATACAAGTGCTCGATCATAGACGAGTCAGCGGAAGCAACAATATCTGAGTACAGACATAAGTTAAACAAGTTTGCCTTAAGAAGGCTAGCACAAACTGGGATACAGATCGAAAGAGGCGCAGGCCTCCTGCCTGGGATCCTCCTAAACTACTCATGGTCGTCGTCAGCGGGCTGCACGCAGTAGTAGGCACCTCCGGGGTAGTAGTCGTCTGGCTCCAGGGCTCCAGCATCTGGTTGCGACAACCAGGTAGAAGGGAAAGGGGGAAAAGAGGGAGAAAAGCAACCGTGAGTACTCATCCAAAGTACTCGCAAGCAAGGAGCTACACTACATATGCATGGGTATATGTGTAAAGGGTCATATCGGTGGACTGAACTGCAGAATGCCAGAATAAAAGGGGGATAGCTAATCCTGTCGAAGACTACGCTTCTGGCAGCCTCCGTCTTGCAGCATGTAGAAGAGAGTAGACTGAAGTCCTCCAAATAGCATCTCCAAGTAGCATCGCATAGCATAATCCTACCCGGCGATCCTCTCCTCGTCGCCCTGTAGAAAAGCGATCACCGGGTTGTATCTGGCACTTGGAAGGGTGTGTTTTATTAAGTATCCGGTTCTAGTTGTCATAAGGTCAAGGTACAACTCCAAGTCGTCCTGTTACCGAAGATCACGGCTATTCGAATAGATTAACTTCCCTGCAGGGGTGCACCACATTCCCCAACACGCTTGATCCCATTTGGCCGGACACACTTTCCTGGGTCATGCCCGGCCGCGGAAGATCAACACGTCGCAGCCCCACCTAGACAAAACAGAGAGGCCAGCACGCCGGTCTAAACCTAAGCGCACAGGGGTCTGGGCCCATCGCCCATAGCACACCTGCACGTTGCGTGGGCGGCCGGAAGCAGAACTAGCCCCTTAATACAAGAGCAGGCTTACGTTCCAATCCGGCGCGCGCCGCTCCGTCGCTGACGTCTGAAGTGCTTCGGCTGATACCACGACGTCGGGATACCCATAACTACTCCCGCGTAGATGGTTAGTGCGTATAGGCTCGTAGCCAACTCAGATCAAATACCAAGATCTCGTTAAGCGTGTTAAATATCCGCGAACGCCGAACAGGGCCAGGCCCACCTGTCTCCTAGGTGGTCTCAACCTGCCCTGTCGCTCCGCCACAAAGTAACAGTCGGGGGCCGTCGGGAACCCAGGCCCACCTCTACCGGGATGGAGCCACCTGCCCCTTCAGCCCCCAACTCCGAACAGTATCACAGGTAATGTAACAGTGTAAAGTATATAGTATATGCCCGTGATCACCTCCCGAAGTGATCACAGCCCAGTAGTATAGCATGGCAGACGGACAAGAGTGTAGGGCCACTGATGGAACACTAGCATCCTATACTAAGCATTTAGGATTGCGGGTAAGGTATCAATGACTGTAGCAGCAATGACAGGCTATGCATCAGAATAGGATTAACGGAAAGCAGTAACATGCTACACTACTCTAATGCAAGCAGTATAGAGAAGAGTAGGCGATATCTGGTGATCAAAGGGGGGCTTGCCTGGTTGCTCAGACAAGGAGGGGTCGTCGTGACGTAGTCGTACTCGGTGGCATCAGCGTCGGTCTCGTAGTCTACCGGAGGTAAGAGGGGGAAGAAACAATGAATACAATGCAAACATAAACACGACGATGCGTGACGTGACAATGAGCGGTGCTAGGTGTGCCCTAACGTGGTATGAGGTGGTACCGGTGAAGGGGGGAAACATCCGGGAAAGTATTCCCGGTGTTTTGCGTTTTCGGGCAGAGGAGCCGGAGGGGGAAAGTTGCGAGTTCGATAGGTTAGGGGTGTGTGGCGAACGAACGGACTGCGTATCCGGATTCGTCTCGTCGTTCTGAGCAACTTTCATGTTGAAAATATTTTAATCCGAGTTACGGATTAAAAGATATGATTTTCTAAAGATTTCATTAATTTCTGGAATTTAATTAATTATTTAATTAATTCGAAAAACAGATTAATGACATCAGCATGATGTCATGCTGACATCAGCAGTCAACAGAGTTGACTTGGTCAACCTGACATGTGGGTCCAGGGGGACCCACCTGTCATCCTCTATTTAGGTTAATTAGGGTTTAGGTTAATTAGTTAGCTTAATTAACTGTTTAGTTTAATTAGTGATTAGGTTAATCTAATCAGGATTAATTAACTTAATTAATTCATTAGATAATTAATTAATTAATAATTAATTTTATTAAATCATTTTTTATTTATTATTTTTATTTTTAATTCCTTTTTTTATAAAACATTATGGGCATGGGGCCCATCTGTCATAGGCCCCAGGGGCCAAACGGGTGCGGGCGACGGGCGCTGGGCGCCAGCCCGATACGGCGCTCGCCCAGATCGACAGAGGGCCGACCAAAGGCGCAGCGGGGCCAACCGGGGTCGTAGTGGGGCGCCGGCCAGGGCGGTGGGGCGGTGGCCGGCAGGGGTGGCCGTGGGACGGATGCGGGGCCGCGGTGAGCGCGGACGGGCGGTAAGTCGCAGCGGTCGTGGGACGGCAGCGGGGGTGTGCAAAGGGGGCGGAGGACCATGGCGAGGCGCAGGGCCGAGCGCGGTCGGTACGCGGTGGACGGCGCCGGCGTCAGAGAACGAGGGAGAGAGAGGGAGGACGGGGCTCACCGAGCCCTGTAGTTGAGCAAAGCCTGCTCGAGGAGGAGTCGGGGCTGGCGCGACGGGGCGGAGGAGTTCATGGCGACGAGCAGCGACGGCAGGGTGGTCCGGCGACGGTGAGGCCTTCGGGCGGCAGCACGGCATCGACAGGGTTTGGGGCGAGCGACGGGGTGACGACGAGGTGGCCGTGGCGGAGGCGTCCCGCGCGGCATCGAGGCGAGGAGGAGACGAGGACGACGGGGCGACACCGTGGCGCTGGGAGGCGGTTTGGCGACGGAGAGGAGGGGCGAGGAGGCCATGACGACAGCAGGCAACGGCGATCCAGGGCGGAGACGGGGAGATCGCCGGCGTCGGGGGTCGAGCTGCGGGGGATCGATCCCGATCCAGATCGGATCGGGAGAGGGGGAGTGGGAGCGAGTGGGGAACGGGATAGGGTTTCGGGTGTCGTGGGCTGCGGGGAGGAGGCCGGGAGGGGCGGCGCTCGGCGATTCGGTGGCGGGGTCGACGTGCGGGGAGACACGGTCACCAGGGTCGGGGGGGGGGTGGCGAGCGCCCCCGATCCAGATCGGGTCGTGGGGTGGGGGAGAGGAGCGAGGGATCGTGGGGGAAGTGGGGGGTGTGGTGGTGGATCGGGCTAGGGTTCGAGGGTGGTGGGGGGTTATGCGGGGAGAGGTGGGCCGGCCGGGGTGGGCTGGCCGACTGGGCCGGCCGGTTGGCTAGCTGGGTCGGTTGGCCCGGGGGTTTGGGGGGTTTCTTTTTCTTTTTTTCTGTTAGTTTGTTTTCTTTTATTTATTTTCTCCTCTATTTTAATTCAATTCAAAATATTTATGCATCTTATAAAACTGTGTCTCCTACACCATCATTATCTATGTAATATCTAGTACAAACCGAACAATTTTATTTTAATGTTTGAAAACTTTTATTATTTACCAAATTTTCAATTTGAATTTTGAATCGGTTTCGAACTAACTCGAGATTAGCAACTATAATCGAGGTGACGTGGCATCACTAGCAGAGGATCACTGTAGCTTAATTACCCGGGCGTCACAATCAACATGAGATGTATTGGATTTATATAAGTAGTAGTATAATTGGCATCAATGCGGTATTGGTGGACTATTGGATTATTTTGGATATTACTAGTTGTATTCTAGGTTGGAGATAACTTGAGCACACGGATTTGTGATATTTTGACCTAAGCTTAGTATCTTGGATGTGCCCCATATAGATATGAGCATGGAGATGATACAAATGGATCGTAGTTGGTAGACTTTGATGACTTTGCTAGCCCTCCCCAAGAATGTTACAAGTACAAGATCATCATGGGAGGATGATTTGGGTTAATTAGAATAGATGACAATTTCAATGGTATGAGCATTGTTGGAGCACCTGATCGTGCTTTCATTATGTGTTTGTGCTTCTTTAGATGAAGTAGTAGGAGGAGAGTAGTACTTATGAAGTGATATTATATTGGTGGATAAAAAGTTCTGTAATAACCTTGGAACATGTTGGATTTACTTAGGTGATTGTGATCTTGAAAAACATCTGGTGGATAAATAACTTCTAATTTTTGCATTTGTAGTCATCTAGTGGAAGCTTGCTTTATACTAGACTTGGATAACCATGATAGTGGCTTGGTTGGATCATAGTTATGATTTGTAATAGACGCACACCTTTAGAGATTGAAACTGGAGAACTTTAGGGTGTAGTATGATCAATCAGATATATATATTATTGACAGCATGATTGTGAACGTTGATGGAACATCATCTTGGATTGAATTAGTAGGAACAAACTAGAGATATTGGAGTAATAGAAATATTGTTTGTGTTAGGTTCAGTGAAATATCTACTTGGATTCTAGGTCGGAGTTAAACTTACGATTGGGCACTTGGATTTGTGATAATTTTCACATGAGCTTGAAACTAGAGAACTTTAGGGCATACACTACTAGTGAAAACCTTATACACAGCATCATAGCAGTAGCGCTGGACAAAATCATGTGCTACTACTACTTAGTAGAAGAGCCCATAAATAAACCGCGCTACTGCTATATCTTTAGCAGTAGCGCGTACTAGCAAAAAGCGCTGCTGCTATGTTTGAACTGGGCGCACATGGCTAGCCCAACTTAGCAGTAGCGCGTATCCTCGCCCAACGCTACTGCTATTCTCCTTAGCTGTAGCGCTTTTCTCGCACACGCGCTACTACTAACCCTACCTTATCCTCCCCACGCGGCCGACCCTCTCTCACTCACTCTCCCTCTCAGTCACTCTTGCCCGCGCCAATACCCGTCGTCCGTCCTCCACCGAGGTACTCCCTCCTTCCCTCCCTCCTCCTCCCACCGCGCCCTCCTCCCTCCGCCTCCGGCCGCCCCCTCCTCCCTCCTCCTCTGGCCGCCCCTGATACGTCTCCAACGTATCTATAATTTTTGATTGTTCCATACTATATTATGTTCTATTTTGGACATTATTGGGATTTATTATACACTTTAATATTATTTTTGGGACTAAGCTATTAACCGGAGGCCCAACCCAGAATTGCTGTTTTTTTGGCCTATTTTAGGGTTTAGCAGAAAAATAATATCAAACGGAGTCCAAACGGAATGAAACCTTCGGGAACGTGATTTTCGGAATGAACATGATCCAGAGGACTTGGACCCTACATCAAGACATCAACCAGGAGGCCACGAGGTAGGGGGCGCGCCTACCCCCTAGGCGTGCCCTCCACCCTCGTGGGCCCCCTGTTGCTCCACCGACGTACTCCTTCCTCCTATATATACCTACGTACCCCCAAACTACTAGATACGGAGCCAAAACCCTAATTTCACCGCCGTAACTTTCTGTATCCACGAGATCCCATCTTGGGGCCTGTTCCGGAGCTCCGCCGGAGGGGGCATCGATCACGGAAGGCTTCTACATCAACACCATAGCCCCTCTGATGAAGTGTGAGTAGTTTACCTTAGACCTACGGGTCCATAGTTATTAGCTAGATGGCTTCTTCTCTCTTTTTGGATCTCAATACAAAGTTCTCCCCCTCTCTTGTGGAGATCTATTCGATGTAATCTTCTTTTGTGGTGTGTTTGTTGAGACCAATGAATTGTGGGTTTATGATCAAGTTTATCTATGAACAATATTTGAATCTTCTCTGAATTCTTTTATGTATGATTGGCTATCTTTGCAAGTCTCTTCGAATTATTAGTTTGGTTTGACCTACTAGATTGATCTTTCTTGCAATGGGAGAAGTGCTTAGCTTTGGGTTGAATCTTGTGGTGTCCTTTCCCAGTGACAGTAGGGGCAGCAAGGCACGTATTGTATTGTTGCCATCGAGTATAACAAGATGGGGTTTATTTCATATTGCATGAGTTTATCCCTCTACATCATGTCATCTTGCTTAAAGCGTTACTCTGTTCTTATGAACTTAATACTCTAGATGCATGCTGGATAACGATCGATGTGTGGAGTAATAGTAGTAGATGCAGGCAAGAGTCGGTCTACTTGTCTCGGACGTGATGCCTATATACATGATCATACCTAGATATTCTCATAACTATGCTCAATTATGTCAACTGCTCAACAGTAATTTGTTTACCTACCGTGAATACTTATGCTCTTGAGAGAAGCCACTAGTGAAACCTATGGCCCCAGGTCTATCTTCCATCATATTAATCTTCCAATACTTATTTATTTCCTTTGCCTTTTATTTTACTTTGCATCTTTATCATAAAAACACCAAAAATATTATCTTATCATATCTATCAGATCTCACTCTCGTAAGTGACCGTGTAGGGATTGACAACCCCGCGTTGGTTGCGAGAATTTATTTGTTTGTGTAGGTGCGAGGGACTCGTGCGTGGCCTCCTATTGGATTGATACCTTGGTTCTCAAAAACTAAGGGAAATACTTACGCTACTTTGCTGCATCACCCTTTCCTCTTCAAGGAAAAACCAACGCAAGTGCTCAAGAGGTAGCAGCCCCCTCCTCCCTCCTCCCTCCTCCGCCGGCAGCCCTCCTCCCACCGCCCCTCCCTCCTCCTCCTCCGGCCGGCCCCTCCCCCCTCCTCCGGCTGCCCCTCCCCCTCCTCTCTCCTCCCTCCCTCCCTTGTCTCTGTTCTTGCAAATTGTAGGTAATTTAAATGTAGATTTTAGAATGTAGACATTGTAGAATGTAGGTTTTTTAATAGAATATGTTTTTGACTATTTTAGGTGTTTTGAATAAAATAGGAGTAAGAAAATTTAGGGTAGAACTAGGGTAGTAGAATTTTTAGCAAGTGTTTAATAGAACTAGTTTATTTATAGTAAGTGCTTAATAGAACTAGTTTATTTAGTAAGTGTTTAAAATAATTAGTAAGTAAATTAATAAACTAGTTGAACTACTTTATTTTTAGAAAGAACTAGTTTTTTTCTATTTATAGTAAGTTTATATTTAGTAAGAACTAGTTGAATTAATAGAACTAGTTGAACATGTCATATTTGTTGTTATTTTTTTATTTTAAGCAATTATTTGGGATGTATTAGTGATAACTTATTGGGTTTTTGCTTTTGCAGAAATCAAGGAGCCCCTCCATCATCCCCGCCGTCGTCCCCGTCACCGACCCCCTCCGACCTCGAGGTGAGACCAGCCAAATCTCCATGTCAATATGAGTCTTATAAGATATATATGATGTAGATAAAAACATGTATATCCTATGTTGCTCAAATAGGATATGTGGTTGCCCAAGTGGCCGGTCATGTTTAGGTTACACCTCCGAGTGGCCTATGTTTTGCCGGAGTGTTGATTAATTTACGTTCCGGCAAATTTTAGGCGCTCGATATGTCCTTTTTTAGCAAAGGTCATGCTGGATTTTTTAGTGAATTCTGGCATGACTTGTGCTAGAATATGTAGGAAATATCGAGTGCCCTGGATTTTCTCGAAAAATAATGATCTAATTTAGGTTTTTTAATACATATATTTAATTGTACAAGTTTAATCTTTGAATTATGAACGTAGGAAATGTCGTACTCATATGACGAAAGTCTCCCGGGGGAGTGCAGCTGGTGCCATGACGATCGAGGTCTGTGCGATAAGTGCCCTCACCTGGACGATGATCGGCGCTTCAGCATTAAGCTCGTGGAGACCTTCGACATTGAAATGGTACGCAACGATGACAAGTGTTTTTTTCGTAATTAAGCACAACTTCAACTATTTGAACGACTAATTTTCATCTTTTACAATTTGACTAGCTGATCCCATGCCATACAAGATGCTATGTCTTGGCGAGGATGGGTTTTGAAGACCATGAAAATTTTGAAACAAAGAAAATACACCTAAGGACCCATCATGATATGGATTTTGAAGTAAATCTATACAATTCTCAGAGCGTAACCCATTTTGGTTGCCAAAACTGAGAAGCACTTTGCAAAATGTATGGTTTTTATGAGGGTATGATTGTCACCATGGATCTTGGTGATCCTGACATCGAGCAAAACAATGTGGACATTTGGGTCCTTGTTGATACGCTTCCGATTCTACCACTATGTGAGTTTCTCAAACAGAGTTATTAACTAATTTATATTGTTTATTTCAAAATAGTTGATAGCTTATTTCCATTGACAGCTTATTTTCATTCTTCAAAGAATGTGCGGAAGATGGTAGACAAAACCCACTACACTGATGGCTCCGAATTAACTTATAAGGAGAAAAATCATCAAATCGCATTTTGTACTTTCTTTGAGAATTACAATACCTATTATCGAACTCCTCTAAATTATGGTGAATACGTGCCACTAGTGCACGTGTTGAACCACGATAACTTCTATGGAGATACCATCGTAAGATTTTTTACTATTACGACATCCGTGCATCTTTTGCATACTTCTAAAACTAGTGCATTATTGCTAACTACGAAGTTATTACTATGTCTTTCAACAGAAAATCCCGATGGATTGTGTGCCTCATCTGATGTATTACAATGGTTGCCTTGAAGATCTGAACATACAGCTAGGTCATCCTACGGATCTCACCTGTGCATATCGGATTTCTGAAACCGGTGAACACATGCTAATCAAAGAGTGGAAAAAATGTTTGGACATTTGTAAGGAGGTACTTGGAAGCAACATTAAGCGAAAGGCAAGAATTGGAGACACGATAATCTGCATCTCCATAATGGAGAGCCAGGGGCTATCTTGTTTTTTGCTATTTTACCTTAGAGAATTTTCACATCCCTAGCTTTACCTTGGCCTTGGACTATCTTGGTTGTTGCATCATGTTTAAATTCAAAGGAAAATTGAATTGAGGGAATTCCCAAAGCCACAGAAATCTTTTAAAAATGAGCAAGTTAAAAATTTCTTCAAATGAGCCCAAGGAAATGTTCACTTTAATCCCTGAAAATATTGGCAAGAGGTAAAAATCCAAACCAATATTTTAGGGCATTAAGGGTAATTAATTTGGGCATTTTGAATTAAACCATAATGTATTTGAATTGGCTTTATTTCTGTTATAAAAGAAATACATGTCCAATAATTTTGGAAATTATTGTGGGGCTCTAGAGTAATATCTCTAGTCCATACAATAATTTACAGAAGCAACATAAATGGTTTAGTTTTAAAACTAAATCAAAACAGAGGAAAAAAAATAGAAAATAGAAATAAAAGAGAGAGAGAGTTACCTGGGCCGGCCTACCTGTTCTGGCACTGTAGCGGCCTAGCCCACTGAGGGCAGAGCTGTCTTCTTCCTCCTGCCAGTAGGCAGAGGGGAAGCGTGGCGCGCGCGTGCGTTCCCGGCCACCTCCTGCTTGCCTCCCTCGACCTGATCCGCGCCCGGAGACGCCCGACGCCTCCCCTCACTTCCCCCTCACTCTCTGGCTCCCCCCCCCTCTGCTCTCTCCTCGCTCGCGTCCGAGCGCAGCTGCCGACCACCGTCCCGTGAACGTGTAGCACCGCGTCCACCGCCGCCCCCATGCCCCGTGGCTGCGTCTACTAGCTCTGCCTCTATGCCGTGAATCTCCAAGCCGAAGAACGTGCCCCGGATGCCCTGCAGCGTTGCCGCAATCGTCATCTTCCTCACCGCCTCGTCCACCAAACAACGTCGCCGAATTTGCCGTTGGACGTCCCCGAGCCCATTTACCATCCCTACGAACTCGCGGTGAGCCCCCGAGTCGTTTCCCCCTTCTTCCCTGGTCGCGTTTGACCTCTAGGCCATAGCCCCGCCTTGGCCGAACTCTGGCCGCCGCCATGGACGACGAGCTCGACGCTCCTGCGCTCTCCCGCTTGCCCCAGCACCACCAACATGCTCATTGCGTCCCCGGGATCGAACGCGCCGCGCCGTTTGCTCTAGCTCACGCTGAAACCCCGCACCCTCTCGAGCCCGAGCTCGGACGCCGCTAAACCTCATCGCCGACATCGTTTACGGCCACCCCGCAGCCTCCCGTCCGGTCCTTTGGATGCGGACGAGCGAGAGGACCTCCCTGGTGCTAGCAGCGCGACGAACTACCGTCCGTAACGCGAGTCCGGCGAGCTCTCACCATCGGTTTGGTCATCGCCGGCGTAGATCCGGCGATGCTGACGTGGCTCTAGCTTAATTAGGCCTAACCACTAATTAGCACTAACCTAATTGACTCTATGGGTCAATGACATGTGGGGCCCGGCCCCTGATTAACTTATTAGTTTACGTTTAATTAAACTGGTTTAGTCACTGTGAGACCGACATGCAGGACCCACGCGTCAGGTTTGACCTGACCGAGTCTGTTGACCTGCTGACATCATGCTAACGCAGTAAAGAATTTTCTGGATTTAAACTTATTCAGAAAATTCCAATCTATCCATCTGTACCATTTTCATGCATGTTAGAACAACTTAAGGCCACTGTTTAGGAAAAATCAAATGAATGGTATTTAAATAACCACATGTGAATTTTGAATTTGAAATTTGGGTTCAAACCAACTTCATTTAATTGTGTTGCTAGTTGCATTAGCTCAATCAACAACATATTGCCATGTCATTATTATGCATCATGTTGTGCATTACATTGATTGTGTTCCTTCTCTGTTGCCGGTGGTTGTCCCCTCTCGATAGATGTTGTACCGACGCTGTGATCGTTGACACTGATGAAGACCCAATGATATCTTCAGAAGTGCCAGGCAAGCAAAACCCCCTTGTTCATTCCGATACAATCCCACTCTCTCACTCCTGCTCTCTTTTACTTCATTAGGACAACAACAATTCAACTGTTACATGCTGCGGTAGTTGAACCCCTTCCCTCTGCATGACCTGTCATTGCCACAGTAAATAGATGAAACCCACTAGAATGAGTAGGAATTGTTTGAGCCCAGATGTGCCTACTCATTCAAGCTTGTTGTAATGCCTGCTACTGCTTAGAGTTGAGTCAGGTCTGATTCATCGGGAATGAATTGGAACGTGGTGAACATGTCCTACCGTTGAGAGCTAAGTGTGTGAACATGATTTGGTAAAGGTAGCGGTGAGAGGCCATGTAGGAGACATTGTGGGTTGTCTCATTGCAGCCGTTCTCAGGAACTGAGTTCTGTGTTTGTGATCCATGAACAGTTACTACCACACATTGGGTTTCGGTAACTCGTCCCCTCTCGTCTTATTAATCAAATCGATCTCTGTCCAGGAGTTGCAACTAGTTTCTGGTGTTTGTAGGTAGTGTTAGTAGTCTACCAAGTGGCACCCGGTACAGGTGGGCTTGGGACAGACTAGGCACAGTGGCACGGTGTACCAAGCGGCACCCGGATGGTGGGCTTGGGAACCCTGCACACATCGTTTGGGGCCGTGACCGACACCTCGGCCGGATCTCCTTGCGGATGGAACCCGAATAGGCGATAAACCTGGACGAGAGACTTGTGTGGTTAGTCAGGTCGTGGCCGACACCCTCACTCGGCTTCCGCTTGAAGGTGGCCGAGGTACATGACGTGTACAGGGCGATAAGTGGCGAGAGCGTGTGTGAAGAAGTACACCCCTGCAGGGTTATCATTATCTATTCGAATAGCCGGATTCCTCGGATATGGAAACTTGGACCCCTTTCATAGTTCATAGACAAGTGAAAGTGGATACTCTAAAATGCGCAAGATAAGCGTGAGTGCTATGGATGGCGTTCTCATAGGGAGACGGGAGCGGATCCATAGTGGTGTATTGGTATGGGGAATATGTGGACTCGTGTGCGCCACCTCAAAAGAGTTACTTGCAGTCGTAGTTCAGGATAGCCACCGACTCAAAGCTGGCTTGCTGCAGTCAAACTCCACCACCCCCCTTTGTTGATACTGATGCATATGTAGCTAGTTCTGATGTAAGTCTTGCTGGGTACATTTGTACTCATGTTTGCCTATGTTATGTTTTGCAGAGAGACGTCAGTCTCGCTAGTAGTTCCATGCGGACTTCGACGTTTAGCTTGATACCTCAGCTACGATCTTGTGCCCTCGACAGGATCTTGTAGATAGTCAGGCTTCTCAGCCTTTTTCATTTGTAGATGTCTGTACTCAGACATGTTAAGCTTCCGCATGTGCTTGTTGCTTGTATGCTCTGTATGTTGGGTCATGAGACCCATGTTTGTAATATCTCGCTCCTCGGAGCCTAATGAATAAATACCTTGAGTCGTAGAGTTATGTTGTGATGCCATGTTGTATTTACACATATCGAGCATATTGTGTGTATGATTGAAATGCTTGGTATGTGTGGGATCCGACAACCTAGTTGTTCATCCTTGGTAGCCTCTCTTATGGGGAAATGTAGTCTTGTGCTTCCATGAGCCATAGTAGTCCGCTACAGCCCGGTTCACCGGAGTCCTGCTAGCCCAGCACTACTGCACCGGAACACTTGAATGGCCGACATGTGATTCACTTCGTTCATGTGGCTGTCCCTTCGGGGAAATGTCACGTGGTGACATCCGGAGTCCTGCCTAGCCTGCTATAGCCCGATTCACCGGAGTCCTGTTAGCCCAGTGCTACAGCCCGGATTCGCACGCTGCTGACCGACATGCTTGATGTTGATTCATGTATGCCTGCCCCCGTAAGTTAGTGCCACTTTGGGTTCACGACTAGTCATGTCGGCCCGGGTTCTCTGTCATATGGATGCTAGCGACACTATCATATACGTGAGCCAAAAGGCGCAAACGGTCCCGGGCCATGGTAAGGCGACACCCGTGGGAATACCATTCGTGAGGCCGCAAAGTGATATGAGATGTTACCGGCTAGGGTCCTGACAACGTTGGTATCAGAGCCTGACTGCCTGTAGGATTACCAAGCCATACTGGTCGAAGTTGACTCTAGAAATGCTTTAGTTATATAAGGGAATTGATTGTGGAAGGGAACGTAAGGCTCTTTTTACTCCTTTACCTTATGCCCTTCTGATCTGAGACAACCTCTTCTTTTCTACGGGGATTAGGAACTAGGCTTCTCTTCTATCTCTCAGGATGACGTGTTACTAAACCGTAGTTGCCTAGGATTGTTGAGTTCAAGCCTTAGTTCAGTTCCTACTACTTCCATATGTTCATAGCTAGCCTCAGAGCCTTGATATTGTGATGTTGAGTGGTTATGCCACCATTTTTGCAGGATGTCTCAAATCATTTTGAGCATTTACACCCGTTATGTTGTTCGAGTCACCCCAGGTTTCTAAATAGCCTGATGCACTTGCAAATCTTTCCTCCATGTTCCCATTGTATTTTTGGGCTAGATTAAGCACACTAATCGGTGTGTTGAGGTACTCTGTTGCCTTGACGTGTATGTTGGAGTTAGTATTATGACCCTAGGTGTCCTCGAGAACCACTCAAGATTTTGGCAATGCTTTCGTATCCCCAGTGTGATGATTCTAGCCACCATTCTCGAAAGCATCCCGTGATGCCATTTAGTTAGTAGGCCTTCTATTTCTGGGTTCTAGAGCCCAAGATTCACTCTACTTACCTCGTGTCAATAGTTTTTCTCATACCTTTAGGATATTAGTAACCTTTGCGATAGTTCTCGAGGTATGTGGTATTTCCTTCTTCCAAATACCATGAACTGCTTATGGCAGAAGTTCTTCTGAACCAAAATATCACAACCAGAGTGCTCTTGATGAGTTCTCCGTTCTACATTGTGAATCTGTCAGTTCTACCTTTCTGCATGGGTTATCCAGAAGAAATATGTTGAACTCATTCGACATACTAATCTATGCATCTGCAACTCAGAAAGTATATGTTCCTTCGAGTTGTCCCCCTTTAGTTATATTCCGACCTTCATCTATCAATTGATAGTCAAGGGTATGTGTGCGATCGTGTTCATCGATGCCTACTATTCTTGTGGTCCGACAAGCCGTTCTATTTTAGAATGAATAGGAGAAATAAACTCCAGAACCTCATCCATATCCGGGATTGGGTCAAAGTTGTGGTATTCCGCAGATCAAATGCCAATCTAGCTTCTGCTCTGTTCTACCTTGGAGTGTTACCATCTTTATGTCAAGAATGTCTTGAGAATTACACCACCTCTTATGAATTCTTGATGGAGTGATACTTCTCGCCATCATTATTCATTCCTCGGTCCCGTGTTGTTGTAATCAGAGTGCCGACAAGTGAATTGGATGTGTGAAATCAATACTCCGAGCAACTTGTTGCTTGGTAGTAAATGGACAATACTCTCATTCTTAGCGTGTTGGTTATTAAATCCTCATCCTAAGATTGATCATGCTACCTAGTCTTTATTTCCTGGTGCATTCTTCGATCAATGAGTTAGGATTACGTCAATCCCTCGCTCTTTTGATCATATCGTCTTGCTCTAAAAATCAAGATTGTTCTCGAGCTTAGTAACATATCGGTGGTTCGTGATTTTCCGAATATCTTCTCAGAAGTATTACCAGGTTGTCACCTGACCGCTATGTGGAGTTCGTGATCAAGTTGGTTTCTTGCAAACCAGCCATTCTCCAAGAATCTGTGTCGGTTACCCCCCCCCCTGAGCTAGTTGGTTAAGCTAAACAATAACTTGGAGAGTTGGAAGGTAAAAGCTTGCCAGCTTAGTCCATCTCAAGGGATATATTTGCGTGTGTTGAAGATAGATGATATCTTCATCGATTGGTCCCTGTGATCAGTTGTTGGACCTATTGTCGTATCAAAACCTTGATTTGAGTATGGGCTATCATCAAATCAAATCAGAACCAACGATGTTCATAATGTTGTCTTACTCGTGGTGGATCCCTCGAGCATACACCATTATATCTTTTGGGTCTGACCAATGCTATCACTTGTTCACATAATTATGGAATTCCATCTCCATGGAAACCTGGATGAATTGTTGTTGAGCCCATCAGCAACACTGCTACCTTCTCCATGATTCGTGTTAAACATCCAGCTAGTATTGGAAAGTTTATAAGCATTATCTTCATGTTTCGTTCATGAAGCATATGTTTGGATGAAAAAAGTGACTACCTCTAATTCACGTGCATTTGGTGAAAGTTGCCGCCGTGAATTCGAGAAAGTTAGTTTTGCTTCCTCTAGAATCGTCCCAAGTCAGACATGCACATGTGCGAAGTATTCTGTGGTTTGGAGACTTGCAACCTTCATTCTGTATGTATCCCTGGCACACCAAGCCACTGATTGATTTGTTTGAGGCGAAGAATTTCCTTCTTATGAATCATGACTTATGTAAGGACTACGATATCCTCAATGATGGTTCCCAACCTGAACTCGGTAGTGTTTTATTATAAGACTACTACGTGGTTATGCTTGTCTTGGACAGCGTGTTCACAGGTATGTAGCAGAACCAGCTCATGTTTTGGAGCTTGCTATCATAGTTCATCTCCCGAGAATCTCGCAATGTCATCTCATCAATTTGTGTTGCAAACTTTCATTTTTCTTTCTAGACTCGATGAGTCTGGAATATCCTGACACCAACTAGATCTGAATCTCAGGCTGTGATGGTTGGGACGTTTTCCCAAGAGTTATAATATTGGTCTCTCGGTAACCAGTAAAGTGGATGACATGGCCAACACACCCAACCGGAAGACCTGTTATTGTAGTATCTTGTTCGAAGAAGTTGGCCACTTCCCCATAAGGATCTAGTAGAATTTATTCCAATAGTAGTTCCTTATGGATTTTTGTGTTCCCGAAGTCTGACCTTTTACTTGATGTCCTAGATACCAAACCATATCAATAAATGGGTTATGCTAGCACATCAAGGAGAACATTAGAAGCGGAGTGCTAAATGTCTCTCATTCGATCATCCAGATTTTGATCCCTTGGCCTCGCTAAGGTGAAACCTGAGAAAGTGTTATCTTTGTTTGTATCTGCATCCTCCACCATTATTCATCATGGTAGTATGTTGTGTTGCCAGGATCCTTGACATGGATATTGGTAAAACTTATTGAATATGGAAATGCTCAAGCTCTTGAGAGCACGCGCAAGCAAAAACATCCCTTGCGTTGTCTTCAACAAAGTAGTCCACGTCTTCCATTCTAGTCTGGGCATGCCATCCTTGCGAACTCCTTCAAACGATCGTTTGTGCATTTCCTTAGGCTGGTACAGAGAGTTTCAATGATCTCTATATCAAAAGTAATTGTTTTTGCCACTTAAAGGAATCATTCTACGAGTCACCTCCTCCAACATGTCTCGTTATGGAATCATGGCAATTATCTCCTCACTACCTTCAAAACCATGCACCATCCTACTCCAGCATGGAATTATCGCCTACCAATTTGAACCTTTGTCATATGTTTCTCATCCATCATCTTTGATGTGTGTTTTGTGTCTTAGCTCAAGGGATGTTTCTACGTCTCATTCCGTGAGTTGATCTTGTGATCATTAAGATTGTTGATCCATTCTTGTGAGGTTGTCTTGCTCTGTTATCGCCATGTTGGATGCAGTTCTCGAAGGAAAGGATGTCATAATCAAACATGACGATCGAATCCACGCTCTTATGAAGTGCAACATGGGTCGTGAAGACTATGTCAGTTCCGTGGCCCCTCTGTCTTCTTACCTCACGTCCTGAATCTCGAGATGAGATTCTTGTTTAGTGGGGGTGAGTTGTCACATCCCTAGCTTTACCTTGGCCTTGGACTATCTTCGTTGTTGCATCATGTTTAAATTCAAATGAAAATTGAATTGAGGGAATTCCCAAAGCCTCAGAAATCTTTTAAAAATGAGCAAGTTAAAATTTTCTTCAAATGAGCCCAACGAAATGTTCACTTTAATCCCTGAAAATATTGGCAAGAGGTAAAAATCCAAACCAATATTTTAGGGCATTAAGGGTAATTAATTTGGGCATTTTGAATTAAACCATAATGTATTTGAATTGGCTTTATTTCTATTATAAAAGAAATGCATGTCCAATAATTTTGGAAATTATTGTGAGGCTCTAGAGTAATATCTCTAGTCCATACAATAATTTACAGAAGCAACAAAAATGGTTTAGTTTTAAAACTAAATCAAAACAGACGAAAAAAATAGAAAACAGAAATAAAAGAGAGAGAGTTACCTGGGCCGACCTACCTGTTCTGGCACTATAGCGGCCCTGCCCACCGAGGGGAGAGCCGTCTTCTTCCTCCTGCCAGTAGGCAGAGGGGAAGCGTGGCGCGCGCGCGTGCGTTCCCGGCCACCTCCTGCTTGCCTCCCTCGACCTGATCCGCGCCCGGAGACGCCCGATGCCTCCCCTCACTTCCCCCTCACTCTCTGCCCCCCCCCCTCTGCTCTCTCCTCGCTCGCGTCCGAGAGCAGCTGCCGACCGCCGTCCCGTGAACGTGTAGCACCGCGTCCACCGCCGCCCCCATGCCCCGTGGCTGCATCCACTAGCTCCGCCTCGATGCCGTGAATCTCCAAGCCGAAGAACGTGCCCCGGATGCCCTACAGCGTCGCCGCCATCGTCATCTTCCTCACTGCCTCGGCCACCGAACACCGTCGTCGAATTCGCCGCTGACAGGACGTCCCCGAGCCCATTTACCCTCCCTACAAACTCGTGGTGAGCCCCCGAGTCGGTTCCCCCTTCTTCCCTGGTCGCATTTGATCTCTAGGCCATAGCCCCGCCTTGGCCGAACTCCGGCCGCCGCCATGGCCGACGAGCTCGATGCTCCTGCGCTCTCCCGCTCTCCCCAGCACCACCAACATGCTCATTGCGTCCCGTCGAAGCGAACGCGCCGCGCCGTTTGCTCTAGCTCGCGCTGAAACCCCGCACCCGCTCGAGCTCGAGCTTGGCCGCCGCTAAACCTCGTCACCGACATTGTTTCCGGCCACCCTGCGGCCTCTCGTCCGGTCCTTTCGATGCGGACGAGCGAGAGGACCTCCCTGGTGCCAGCAGCGCGATGAACTGTCGTCCCTAACGCGAGTCCAGCGAGCTCTCGCCGTCGGTTTGGTCATCGCCGGCGTAGATCCGGTGATGCTGACGTGGCTCTAGCTTAATTAGGCCTAACCACTAATTAGCACTAACCTAATTGACCCTATGGGTCAATGACATGTGGGGCCCAGCCCCTAATTAACTTATTAGTTTACGTTTAATTAAACTAGTTTAGTCACTGTGAGACTGACATGCAGGACCCGCACGTCAGGTTTGACCTGACCGGGTCTGTTGACCTGCTGACATCATGCTGATGCAGTAAAGAATTTTCTGGATTTAAACTTATTCAGAAAATTCCAGAAATTGTTACAAACTTCAAAAAATCATATAAAATCAAATATAGCTCAGAATTAAATAAATTATATATGAAAAATTATTAGAAAAATCCAATCTATCCATCTATACCATTTTCATGCATGTTAGAACAACTTGAGGCCACTGTATAGGACAAATCAAATGAATGGTATTTAAATAACCAAATGTGGAGTTCAAATTTGAACTTTGGGTTCAAACCAACTTCATTTAATTGTGTTGCTAGTTGCATTAGCTCAATCAACAACATATTGCCATGTCATTATCATGCATCATGTTGTGCATTGCATTGATTGTGTTCCTTCCCTGTTGTCGGTGGTTGTCCCCTCTCGATAAACGTTGTACCGACGTTGTGATCGTTGACACTAATGAAGACCCAATGATATCTTCAGATGTGCTAGGCAAGAAAAACCCCCTTGTTCATTCCGATACAATCCCACTCTCTCGCTCCTGCTCTCTTTTACTGCATTAGGACAACAACGATTCAACTGTTACATGATGCGGTAGTTGAACCCCTTCCCTCTGCATGACCTGTCATTGCCACAGTAAATAGATGAAACCCACTAGCATGAGTAGGAATTGTTTGAGCCCTGATGTGCCTACTCATTCATGCTTGTTGTCATGCCTGCTACTGCTTAGAGTTGAGTCAGGTCTGATTCATCGGGAATGAATTGGAACGTGGTGAACATGTCCTACCGTTGAGAGCTAAGTGTGTGAACACGATTTGGTAAAGGTAGCGGTGAGAGGCCATGTAGGAGTACATGGTGGGTTGTCTCATTCCAGCCGTTCTCAGGAACTGAGTTATGTGTTTGTGATCCATGAACAGTTACTACCACACATTGGGTTCCGGTATCTCATCCCCTCTTGGCTTATTAATCAACTTGATCTCTGTCCAGGAGTTGCAACTAGTTTCTGGTGTTTGTAGGTAGTGTTAGTAGTCTACCAAGTGGCACCTGGTACAGGTGGGCTTGCGACAGACTAGGCACAGTGGCACGGTGTAGCAAGTGGCACCCGAATGGTAGGCTTGGGAACCCTGCACACATCGTTTGGGGCCGTGAGCGACACCCCGGTCGGATCTCCTTGCGGATGGAACCCGAATAGGCGATAAACCTAGACAAGAGACTTGTGTGGTTAGTCAGGTCGTGGACGACACCCTCACCCGGCTTCCGCTTGAAGGTTGTCGAGGTACATGACGTGTACAGGGAGATAAGAAGTACACCCCTGCAGGGTTATCATTATCTATTCGAATAGCCGGATTCCTCGGATATGGAAACTTGGACCCCTTGCATAGTTCATAGACAAGTGAAAGTGGATACTCTAAAATGCGCAAGATAAGCGTGAGTGCTATGGATGGCGTTCTCGTAGGTATACGGGAACAGATCCATAGTGGTGTATTGGTATGGGGAATATGTGGACTCGTGTGCGCCACCTCAAAAGAGTTACTTGCAGTCATAGTTCAGGATAGCCACCGAGTCAAAGCTGGCTTGCTGCAGTCAAACTCCACCGCCCCCCTTTGTTGATACTGATGCATATGTATCTAGTTCTGATGTAAGTCTTGTTGGGTACATTTGTACTCACGTTTGCCTATGTTATATTTTGCAGAGAGACGTCAGTCTCGCTAGTAGTTCCGTGCGGACTTCGACGTTTAGCTTGATACCTCAGCTACGATCTTGTGCCCTCGGTGGGATCTTGTAGATAGTCAGGCTTCTCAGCCTTTTTCATTTGTAGATGTCTGTACTCAGACATGTTAAGCTTCCGCTTGTGCTTGTTGCTTGTATGCTCTGTATGTTGGGTCATGAGACCCATGTTTATAATATCTCGCTCCTCGGAGCCTAATGAATAAATACCTTGAGTCGTAGAGTTATATTGTGATGCCATGTTGTATTTACACATATCGAGCATATTGTGTGTATGATTGAAATGCTTGGTATGTGTGGGATCCGACAACCTAGTTGTTCATCCTTGGTAGACTCTCTTATGGGGAAATGTAGTCTTGTGCTTCCATGAGCCATAGTAGTCCGCTACAGCCCGGTTCACCGGAGTCCTGCTAGCCCAGCACTACTGCACCGGAACACTTGAATGGCCGACATGTGATTCACTTCGTTCATGTGTCTGTCCCTTCGGGGAAATGTCACGCGGTGACATCCGGAGTCCTGCCTAGCCTGCTATAGCCCGATTCACCGGAGTCCTGTTAGCCCAGTGCTACAGCCCGGATTCGCACGCTGCTGACCGACATGCTTGATGTTGATTCATGTATGCCTGTCCCCGTAAGTTAGTGCCACTTTGGGTTCACGACTAGTCATGTCGGCCCGGGTTCTCTGTCATATGGATGCTAGCGACACTATCATATACGTGAGCCAAAAGGCGCAAACGGTCCCGGGCCATGGTATGGCGACACCCGTGGGAATACCGTGCGTGAGGCCGCAAAGTGATATGAGGTGTTACCGGCTAGATCGATGTGACTTGAAATCGGGGTCCTGACAGCGTTGGTATCAGAGCATGGCTGCCTGTAGGATTGCCAAGTCATACTGGTCAAAGTTGACTCTAGAAATGCTTTAGTTATATAAGGGAATTGATTGTGGAAGGGAACGTAAGTCTTTTTTTACTCCTTTACCTTATGCCCTTCTAATCTTAGTCAACCTCTTCTTTTCTACAGGGATTAGGAACTAGGCTTCTCTTCTATCTCTCAGGATGACGTGTTACTAAACCGTAGTTGCCTAGGATTGTTGAGTTCAAGCCTTAGTTCAGTTCCTACTACTTCCATATGTTCATAGCTGGCCTCAGAACCTTGATATTGTGATGTTGAGTGGTTATGCCACCATTTTTGCAGGATGTCTCAAATCATTTTGAGCATCTACACCCGTTATGTTGTCCGAGTCATCCCAGGTTTCTAAATAGCCTGATGCACTTGCAAATCTTTCCTCCATGTTCTCGTTGTATTTTTGGGCCAGATTAAGCACACTAATCGGTGTGTTGAGGTACTCCGTTGCCTTGACGTGTATGTTGGAGTTAGTATTATGACCCTAGGTGTCCTCGAGAACCACTCAGTAATTTTGCAATGCTTTCGTATTCCCAGTGTGATGATTTTGGCCACCATTCTCGAAAGCATCCCGTGATGCCATTTAGTTAGTAGGCCTTCTATTTCTGGGTTCTTGAGCCCAAGATTCACTCTACTTACCTCGAGTTGATAGTGTTGCTCGTACCTTTAGGATATTAGTAACCTTTGCGATAGTTCTTGAGGTCCATGATATGTCCTTCTTCCAAATACCATGAACTGCTTATGGCAGAAGTTCTTTTGAACCAAAAGATCACAACCAGAGTGTTCTTGATAAGTTCTCCATTCTACATTGTGAATCTGCCAGTTCTACCTTTCTGCATGGGTTATCCATAAGAAATATGTTGAACTCGTTCGACATACTAATCTATGCATCCACAACTCAGAAAGTATATGTTCCTTCGAGTTGTCCCCCTTCAGTTATATTCCGACCTTCATCTATCAATTGATAGTCAAGGGTATGTGTGCGATCGTGTTCATCGATGCCTACTATTCTTGTGGTCCGACAAGCCAATCTATTTCAGAATGAATAGGAGAAATAAACTCCAGAACCTCATCCATATCCAGGATTGGGTCAAAGTGGTGGTATTCCGCAGATCAAATGCCAATCCAGCTTCTTCTCTGTTCTACCTTGGAGTGTTACCATCTTTATGTCAAGAATGTCTTGAGAATTACACCGGCGGATCTCGGGTAGGGGGTCCCGAACTGTGCGTCTAAGGCGGTGGTAACAGGAGGCAGGGGACACGATGTTTTACCCAGGTTCGGGCCCTCTTGATGGAGGTAAAACCCTACGTCCTGCTTGATTATTCTTGATAATATGAGTAGTACAAGAGTTGATCTACCACGAGATCGGAAAGGCTAAACCCTAAAAGCTAGCCTATGGTATGATTGTATGTTGTCCTACGGACTAAACCCCCCCCCCCCCCGGTTTATATAGACACCGGAGGAGGCTAGGGTTACACAAGGTCGGTTACAAATGAGGAGATATGCATATCCGTATTGCCTAGCTTGCCTTCCACACCAAGTAGAGTCCCATCCGGACACAGGACGAAGTCTTCAATCTCGTATCTTCATAGTCCAACAGTCCGGCCAAAGGATATAGTCCGGCTGTCCGGAGACCCCCTAATCCAGGACTCCCTCAGTAGCCCCTGAACCAGGCTTCAATGACGATGAGTCTGGCGCGCAGTGTTGTCTTCGGCATTGCAAGGCGGGTTCCTCCTCCGAATACACCATGGAAGAGTTTGAATACAAGGATAGTGTCCGACCCTGCAAAATAAGTTCCACATACCACCGTAGAGAGAATAATATTTCCACAAATCTAATCTGCTGACACGTTTTGGTAGCATGACATCATGCCATGGCCCGGTAATTATTTGAACCGTTTTTCTTTAACCAGCCCCGCACATAACGCGAGGCGGTTTCTTGACACGTCTTGTCAAAGCAGAGATCGTGTTCCCCTTATCACGGGATTCTCATCAATACAAACGTGGGTAACCCAACCGTGCCTGTTGGTATGACTCCTAGATCTTAGGTAAGTCTCGAACGGCCACAAGGAGGACGCCTGATATTTATCCCCTTTATTAAGGGACAGGGCTTTTTCTTCTTTCCCTCCTGCGCTCAATCGAATACTTCCCCGGCTCGAGTTCTAACACCCAAAGCCCAGGTCAGGCGCTTCGGACCTTCAATCATGTCCGGATCCAGCCTTCAAGGCCGGTGGATGCCTTCCTCCGTCACGGAGGAGGACATCAAGAAGTTGAGGGAGGCCAGATATCTGACCGCCGAAATTTCGCATAGGCTGCCCGCCCGAGGGCAGGTCGTCCCTACTCCCGAACCCAACGAGAGCGTTGTGTTCGTCTCCCACTTCCTCCGAGGACTAGGCCTCGCTTTGGATCCCTTCGTTAGGGGTCTTATGTTCTATTACGGGCTGGATTTTCACGATCTGGCCCCGGATTCCCTTCTTCACATCTCGTCATTTATTGTCGTTTGTGATGCCTTCCTCCGCATTACCCCTCACTTCGGCCTGTGGCTCAAGACCTTCGATGTGAAGCCGAAGACGGTCGAGGGGCGGTACGCAGCGTGTGGAGGTGCTCTAATAAGCAAAATTGTTGACGCTCCATGGCCAAAGGGTTCGTTTCCAGAGGTGTCCGGATTGTGGCAACAGGAGTGGTTTTACGTCACAGCTCCCCGAAGTGCCAAGTGGGTAGCTCCCCCCACCTTTCGCTCGGGCCCTCCACCACAACTGATGTCATGGATCAGCAGGGGGCTGAGCTGGGGTACAGCCAAGGACGTGCCAATACTGCAGAGCCGTATCCGAGATCTCTTCGATGGAGATTTCGGTCTGGTTATGGTAATGCAAGTCATGCTAGTTCGTCGAGTCCAGCCTTGCAAATGCCGGCCCCTCCGCATGTGGGAATTCAACCCGGAAGGACCGCGCACTATTTAGAATTTCCTCGGCATGACGCACAAGGAGATGTACAAGTCATTCTTCAGACCCCAAATAGAGTGTCCGAACACTACCGAGGACGTGGGCCTGAGCTGCAACCGCCCCGCTGCCCAAGTAAGTAATCCCATGGCCGAACACACTATCCTTTTATTTATCATGACATCATCCTGAAGAATCGCTCTTCGACCAGGACTGGATAACAAAGGCAAAGATGATATGGTGTTCGGCCCCCCTTCCTAAAGGCTTGGACAATCAGGTGCTGGAAAAGATGCTTGAGCCAGCACCTTGTCTGGTGCCCTCAAAGGAAGATGAAGGGGGGAATAAAGAGGGCGAAAGCGGGCCTCCATCGCTACCTATTCCAATCAAGGGAATGAGTGCCTCCGCGAGGGACGATAACCAAGGGGAAGAATCTGACATTCTCCCTCCTCGGGGAAAGAAGAGGACTACCTCTGAAGATCCGGAAACTAAGGCTTCCAAACGGGAGACGAAATCTCCGCTAGAGGGTCCTACCTCGGAGGGTATTCTTGCCGCACAATGTCTGCGCGGGGATCAGCCCTCTACCGAGCTATAAGTAATCAAAAAGTACTTAATAGTGAAGATATCCTACCTTACTTCCGAAGACAATAACCGATGCTTGTAAATTGTAGCCCGGATCGCAGCCCTTCTCGACAGAGTTCATCTTCGGGGGATCTTCTTCCGGAGATGATGGAGAGTGAAACGCCTCCCCTAGACTCCCCAGCTCAAGAAGCGGGCGACCTTGAAGTGTTGTCGCGAAGGGTATCTCCGGATCCAATATCGCTAGAGGATAACCCTTTGGCTGTCCGACATCCCCAGTATCCGGCTCCTGAGGAGAGCGACAGCAAGGGTCTGTACTGTGTGCGATCAGACGTGCTGAAGGATCTTCTGGGGAAAGCTGTCATCTCGGAAGCGCATCGTACCCTAATGGGTACGGCAATTGAAAGGATTTCATCCGCCGAAAGCGGTTTGCACGAAGCTTTTATGAGTCTGGTGAAAGGCTTTGAGGTACGTAAAATAATGTATACCTTTAATAGTACCGCATACGTTAGATATGCCCATGCAGATAGTAGCCCCTGAGACTCTGGTTGTCGTCGAGAACGGTGGCAAACAGAGGATCATAGTCCCACGTAATAACCAGACCGCCGGTATGCGCAGGTGGTTGAAGCTCTGGTGGCTAGCCGGACTAATGGGTTTGCCGAACTAAAGCGGCAGCTAGATGCGGCAGATGCCGACATCGTGCTTGTCAACAAGCGGCTTGATGAGGCACAGGGTGGGTGATTTTTCCGGTGATCGTCACATAATAAGAGCAGCATGATGCCAGTATCTTTAATATGTTGTGACTGTAGATGGAGCTGCCACCATGGAGACCCTTCGGGCGGAGCTTGCCCGAGCCAAGGAGCAAGCAAGGAGTAGCAATGCGGCCGCTTTAAAGGCGGCCGAAGAGTTAAGGGCCGAACAGGCCGCACATTGTGGGAGCAAAGAAAAAATTGCCAAGATGCCTGGAGTTAAAGATGCGCTGTTACCGGCTTCTTGAAGAAGAAAACCGGGTGAAGAGACGGACTGGAGAAGGCCCGGGTGGCTGCCAAGGAAACCCGCTCAAAAATTAGAGCGACGAAGGAGGAGTTGAATCAAGCTACGGATATCGTTTCTGGGAAGCCCTTCTTGTTGCGGACGAAGTTCGGAGATTGAAATATGCTCCTCTGGACCGGCTATGGAGTTCTGCGGATGAGTACATGGATTTGGCTACAAGTGCTGCGGATGCTACAGAGTACTTCAAGGATCAGAAAGGTCCTAAAGTGGAGAAGCTGTTCTGGTCACAGTTTCATGCTCCAGTCCGTCCGCTGTTGCTGAATGAGCGATTGACCAGTTGGGCCGAGCTCCATAGATTATTCGGACTGGCCATGAGGTCCGTTGTGGATCATTTGTGGCCAGGAAGGCCAAGGCCGAATAGCTACTTTAGCTTAGTGCAACAATTCCTTGGCGCTGTGCCACGCATCGATGCTGTAAAGAGGTCGGCGTGTATAGAAGGCTCGCGGATGGCCCTTGCCTGCGTCAAAACATACTGGGCGGAGATGGATGCCACCACTGTTGCGGCACAGGGTTCGGCCATAGGCCGAGTGGCTGCCGAGCACTACTTTGAAGAAGTTCTTCAAGGTGCTCGTTCGATAGAGGCTCAGTGCTCGAAGAATATTATGTTTGAGTGACATGTATTCCCATTGTCAAAACAATGTTTTGTTGAGTTTATCAAGGCTGTATTTATACTTTTGCCCGAAAGTACTATGATGCCTCATGTGTGGCCGTTTATCTATATATGTATATAACCTGAAAGATGGCAGTCATCGGCTTCAGCCCCCACGCATATAATTCGGGGGTGTTCGCAGAAGACGCATGCACACTTGATCCAATGTCTTGGTCCATTAAGGAGGTGATAGCGCAGCGAACTAGGCAATCGGACTATAATGCTTTAACACTTTCACTTAGCCAGAGGAGTTTGATAGTGGGGCTACTATATAGCCCCTGGTGGCTCCACACTCATCCGAATTCGGGTTGCGTACATGCCTGGCCGGGAAACAGCCCTTCGTTAAGGCGGAGGAATCACGAAGATTCCGGTAGGTCATCGAGTGGTTGACCAGTCTCACGCTATATCATGACAGTCAGTTTTCGGCTTTCTCTACTGAGGTGCTCGTCCGGGTGAACCAGGGCACAATCGCAGTAGTTCTCCTGGTGCCGCCTTAGACGATAGAGCGGAACGTAAGGCAGCAAAACACAGGAGTCGGGCAAACCCAACATTTGACCAAAGACATGATTCGGAGCTGATGCATATAAGGCCAAACTCGCGACGCCGAACACTCCCTAAGGTATTCGGTCTTTATGATGTAAACCGGGCCTAAACAGTGCCCTTGGTAATAAACCTCTTGTGTCCAGGTACGTGCAATATTCTGACGTGGCCACATGCCAATACGCCAGCATCCTTCTCAATTGTACTGAGAATCCGAGGGATGTGTATCAACAAGAGACAGTAAAAAAGGTTTACGCAGGGTCTTAATCTAAAAAGAATCCTTGGAACGGGTCCCTGCTGCACGTCTGCGCCTGTGTCTCCGTTGTGTCGTGTCCTAGACGGGTGTAGCATGATGGTCATCTGTAAAAGAGAGGAACTTAGTTGAAAAGTTGTCGTGCAAAAAGGTAGGTTATACTAAATAAACTATATACAGTTCAAGATGAGTAAAGTTGAGCCTAATTGCCACTTCCTTGCATGCGTTGAGCCCCTTGTATTGTAATAGGGGTATAGCCATCAAACCTGTATCAAGTACATATAGCTGCGCCGGACTTGTCTAACCGTGTCTGTGGTCTTAATTACCTGGCAGATGCATTAGTTGGTGGGGCCGTTTAGTGTGCGGCTGCCAAGGCAGCCGCATGGTCTTCTCCGCGCAAGGAGCGCTCGATATTTCCATTTACTATAATGATGCCACGTGGACCGGGCATCTTAAGCATGAGAGAAGCATAATGCGGTATTGCGTTAAAGCGAGCGAAAGCTTCGCGTCCGAGTAGTGCTTGATAACCAGTTTGGAACGGAGCGATGTGGAATGTTAAATTTTTGTTGCGGAAGTTATCGGGAAAGTCGAATATAACCTCTAGTAGCAGGGAGCCCGTGCAATGGGCCTCTGGGCCTGGTGTTACTCCTTTAAAGGTAGTATTGCTGCAGCTAATTTTTGTTGGTTCTATCCCCATTTTGCGGACTGTGTCCTGATATATCAGGTTTAAACTGCTGCCGCCGTCCATCAGGACTCATGTGAAGTGGTATCCATCAATTATTGGATCTAGTACCAAGGCAGCCCATCCTGCACGCCGGATACTTGCCGAGTAATCCCGATGGTCGAAGGTGATCGGTTGGGACGACCAGTGGCAGAACTCTGCGGTGATAGGCCTCGGGGCATGTGTCTCTAGGAGTGCCGCTTTGTTTCTCCCCTCTGTCATGTGTAACACATTTACTGTTTTGACTTCTGGTGGGAATTTCTTCTGTTCCCCAGTGCTTTGCTTGCGAGGCTCATCCTCGTCTTCGCTTGGTGTATCCTGCCCCTTATGTTCGGCGTTGAGCTTGCCGGACTGCTTGAAGACCCAACATTCTCTATGGATATGATTTGTAGGTTTATCAGGGGTGCTATGGATCTGACATATTTGGTCCAGAATCTTGTTTAGGCTGGACAGTTTGTCTTTGTTGCCTTTGGAGGGCAGCTTTTGCTGACCTGGCCGAGAGCTTCTGAATCCGGCGTTTACCGTCGTGCTTTTCGGACTGTCTTCTTTATTCCGACGCTTATTTTTGCTGCGTCGTGATTTCCCGTTTCCGTCCCTGACTTCGGATGTACTTGGGTCGCTGGTGCTGCATCGGGCTAACCAGCTGTCCTCGCCCGCGCAAAAGCGGGTCATGAGGCTTGTTAATGCTTCCATTGTTCTCGGCTTTTCTTGGCTGAGGTGTCTGGCAAGCCATTCGTCTCGAACGATGTGCTTGAAAGTTGCTAAGGCTTCGGCGTCCGGACAGTCGACTATTTGGTTCTTTTTAGTGAGGAACCTATTCCAAAGCTTTCGGGCTGACTCTCCGGGCTGTTGAGTTATATGACTTAAATCGTCTGCATCCGATGGTCGGACATAGGTCCCTTGAAAATTTGCCAGAAAAGCGTCTTCGAGCTCTTCCCAGCTTCCAATGGAGTTTTTGGGGAGGCTTTTAAGCCAGTGCCGAGCTGGCCCTTTGAGCTTGAGGGGTAAGTACTTGATGGCGTGGAGATCATCTCCTCGGGCCATGTGGATATGGAGGATGTAGTCCTCAATCCAGACCCCCGGGTCTGTCTTCCGTCGTACGCCTCTATGTTTACGGGTTTGAATCCCTCTAGAAATTCATGGTCCAGCACCTCATCGGTGAAACATAGGGGGTGTGCGGCACCCCTGTATTTGCGTGTACTGTGGTGTTCGGGTGTTTGTTGTGTTGCATTGCATGCTAGAGCGCGCTTGCGTGGCCCGTATATGGATCTGGTTGCGCCGTCCTTTTGATGCGAGCCCTCGCGTGGATCGCGTACTGGCTTATGTGCAGCGTCGTTTGCCGCTCTATGTTGGCCACGAGGTCGTCTATCCGACCGGATGGCCGTTTTGTTTTTTAATTGAGGGGGATCTAAGGCCTCCTCATCGAATTCAGGTAGCAATTTTCTCTTCGGGTAGCTCTTGGTGTGGCGATTACCGTCGTACTTCGCTGCAGTGTTGAGTACTTCACTCCATCTGATACTGAGTGTGTCTTGTGCAGCCCTGAGCCTTTGCTTCTGCTTTTTCAGACTCCTCGCAGTGGCAACAAGCCTTTGATGGGCATTCTGTTGCTCCGGTGTGATGTCGCCCGGGCTGTTATCTTCGACGGAGTTGGGTTGTTCGCTTCAATTCTCCGTGTTGCCGTGGTCGGGCGATGGTTCACCCTGCTCTAACGTTGGGTCTATATGATCGTTGTTTCTGCCGAGGCGGGATTTGGAGCGGCGCTTACGCCGCCGCTTTGACTGCTTCTCGAGGGAACAACCATTCGATGCGTCCTTCCGTTCCTCATCATCGTTTTCTTTGGGTGTGTCCACCATGTATACGTCATATGACGAAGTGGGCGTCCAGTACCCTGTGGGCAGTGGTTCCTGTTCATCTCCTGCATCATCGTCCATACCGTCGATGTCTTCGGAGTCGAAGTCGAGCATGTCGGTCAAATCATCGACAGTGGCTACTAAGTGGGTGGTGGGTGGGCGGCGAATTTCTTCGTCATCCGCATCCCAATCCTGCCACACATAGTTCGGCCAGGACTCTCCTGACAAGGAGAGAGACCTTAATGAGTTCAGTATGTCGCCGAAGGGCGAGTGCTGAAAGATATCCGCAGAGGTAAACTCCATGATCGGCACCCAGTCGGATTCGATAGGCATGGGCACAGGCGGTTCGGAGTCTGTGGCCGGGGAAGGATCCGGTAGTTTGGCATCACGGCTCTCGTGAAGGGTAAGGTCGATACTCAGCTCAATCGCCGCTGAGGATATGGCCTCCGTGGCGGGGTCTATCCACCCGTCCATGGATGGCGCAACTGGCTTCGAATTGAGGGTCGAAGCGGTTGCCGATACGATCTCCCGAACACTGTCCGATGGTATAGCTAAATCATGCTCATCGTGACCGTGTGGCGCACTAGGCAGGGGCTCGAATTCGTCGAAGATCAAGTCTCCGCGGATATCGGCCGTGTAGTTTAAGCTTCCAAACCTGACATGGTGGCCAGGGGCGTAACTCTTGATCTTCTCCAGATGGCCAAGCGAGTTGGCCCGCAGTGCGAAGCCGCCGGATACAAAGATCTGTCCGAGGAGAAAAGTCTCACCCTGGACTACATCGCTATCGATGATTGAAGGAGCCATCAGGCCTAATGATGACGACACAGAGGAACTCTCAATAAAAGCACCAATGTCGGTGTCAAAACCGGCGGATCTCGGGTAGGGGGTCCCGAACTGTGCGTCTAAGGCGGATGGTAACAGGAGGCAGGGGACATGATGTTTTACCCAGGTTTGGGCCCTCTTGATGGAGGTAAAACCCTACGTCCTGCTTGATTATTCTTGATAATATGAGTAGTACAAGAGTTGATCTACCACGAGATCGGAGAGGCTAAACCCTAAAAGCTAGCCTATGGTATGATTGTATGTTGTCCTACGGACTAAAACCCTCCGGTTTATATAGACACCGGAGGAGGGTAGGGTTACACAAGGTCGGTTACAAAGGAGGAGATATGCATATCCGTATTGCCTAGCTTGCCTTCCACGCCAAGTAGAGTCCCATCCGGACACGGGACGAAGTCTTCAATCTCGTATCTTCATAGTCCAACAGTCCGGCCAAAGGATATAGTCCGGCTGTCCAGAGACCCCCTAATCCAGGACTCCCTCAGTAGGCTTGTTGGACGGTGATGGGTTGGATGATATATATCATGTAATCGAGTTAGTTTTGTTAGGGTTTGATCCCTAGTATCCACTATGTTCTGAGATTGATGTTGCTATGACTTTGCTATGCTTAATGCTTGTCACTAGGGCCCGAGTGCCATGATTTCAGATCTGAACCTATTATGTTTCCATCAATATATGAGAGTTCTTGATCCTATCTTGCAAGTCTATAGTAACCTATTATGTGTTATGATCCATTAACCCCTAAGTGACAATAATCGGGATACTTGCCGGTGATGACCGTAGTTTGAGGAGTTCATGTATTCACTATGTGTTAATGATTTTGGTCCGGTAGTCTATTAAAAGGAGGCCTTAATATCCCTTAGTTTCCTCTAGGACCCCGCTGCCACTGGAGGGTAGGACAAAAGATGTCATGCAAGTTCTTTTCCATAAGCACGTATGACTATATTTGGAATACATGCCTACATTACATTGATGAATTGGAGCTAGTTCTGTGTCACCCTAGGTTATGACTGTTACATGATGAACCACATCCGTCATAATTCTTCATCACTCATCCATTGCCTACGAGCTTTCCATATATTGTTCTTCGCTTATTTACTTTTTCGTTGCTATTGCTATCATCACTACAAAATACCAAAACCATTACTTTTGCTATCATTAACTTTTGCTACCGCTACCACCACTATCATATTACTTTGCTACTAAATACTTTGCTGTAGATATTAAGTTTCCAGGTGTGGTTGAATTGACAACTCAGCTGCTAATACTTGAGAATATTCTTTGGCTCCCCTTGTGTCGAATCAATAAATTTGGCTTGAATACTCTACCCTCGAAAACTGTTGCGATCCCCTATACTTGTGGGTTATCAAGACTATTTTCTGGCGCCGTTGCCGGGGAGCATAGCTCTATTCTTTGAGTCACTTGGGATTTATATTTTCTTATCATTATGAAGAACTTGAGAGATCGAAAAACCAAGATTTATCCCTCAACTATGAGGGGAGGTAAGGAACTGCCATCTAGCTCCGCACTTGATTCACCTTCTGTTTTGAGTAAGCTTGCAACACCTAAACCTGCTTCTGCTATTTGTTCTGATATGTCACATGTTATTGATGATGCCACTTCTGCTATGCATGGTACTTATGATGAAACTACTTCTATGCTTGATACTATTGTGCCACTTGGTGAATTTCTTGATGAACAACTTGCTAGGGTTAGAGAGAATGAAAATATTGAATCTTATAATATTGATGAAAGTGATGATGAAGACTTGCCCGTTATTCCTAAGGGTTATGTTTTTGATAAAGAAGCTTCTTTAGCTATTTTAGCTTGCAAAGATAGTTATGAACTTAAGAGGTTATTAGCTAAATGGAATAACCAATCTCTAAATGCTAGGATGAAACCTGACCCTGCTTTTGCTACTTCACCTATCTTTGTTACTAATAAGGATTATGAATTCTCTGTTGATCCTGATATAATTACTTTGGTTGAATCTGATCCTTTTCATGGCTATGAATCTGAAACTGTTGTGGCACATCTTACTAAATTAAATGATATAGCCACCCTGTTCACTAATGATGAGAGAACTCGCTACTTTTATATCCTTAAAATATTTCTGTTCTCATTAAAGGGTGATGCTAAGATATGGTTTAATTCTCTTGATCCTGGTTGTGTGCGTAGTCCCCAGGATATGATTTATTACTTCTCTGCTAAATATTTCCCTGCTCATAAGAAACAAGCTGCTTTAAGGGATATATATATATATATATATGTATATATAATTGTGTGCAAATTGAAGAAGAGAGTCTCCCACAAGCTTGGGGGAGGCTTCTCCAATTACTTAATGCTTTGCCTGATCATCCTCTTAAGAAAAATGAAATACTTGATATCTTTTATAATGGACTAACCGATGCTTCCAGAGATTACCTGGATAGTTGTGTTGGTTCTGTTTTCAGGGAAAGAACACCGGATGAAGCTAAAATTCTATTGAATAATATGTTGACAAATGAAAATAATTGGACACTTCCTGAACCAACTCCTGAGCCTATTCCTAAACCAACTTCAAAGAAGAGGGGTGTTCTATTTCTCAGTCCTGAAGATATGCAAGAGGCAAAGAAATCTATGAAAGAAAAAGGTATTAAAGCTGAAGATGTTAAGAATTTACCTCCTATTGAAGAAATACACGGTCTTAATTTACCGCCTGTTGAAGAAACATATGACCTTAATCCATCTCCTATTGAAGAAACGCATGGTCCTGATAACCTGACACAAGTAGTAAAGGTAAATTCTCTCGATAGATATGATAAAGTTGAAATCCCGTTTACTAAATTTGCTAGCCCATGCTTAGATGAGTTTGGTAAATTTATGGCTAAGAATAAAGATTTTAATGCTTATTTTGGTAGACAATTGAAATACAATTCAAATATGCTTGAACACTTGGGTGATTATATGGCTAATGTTAAAGGTGAACTTAAACTTATTAGTAAACATGCTTCTATGGTTACCACTCAAGTAGAACAAGTACTTAAAGCTCAAAATGATTTGCTCAATGAATTGAATAGTAAGAATAATGATTACGTTGTTAGACTGGCTACTAGAACTGGTAGAATTACTAAGGAACCTCTGTATCCTGAAGGCTACCCTAAGAGAATTGAGCAAGATTCTCAGAGAAATAATGTGGATGCACCTAGTCCTTCTAATAGGAAGAAAAAGAAAAATGATAGGATTTTGCATGCTTCTAGTGAACCTATTACCGAAACACCTGAGAATCCAAATGATATTTCTGTTTCTGATGCTGAAACACAATCTGGTAATGAACCTGAAACTAGTGATAATGTTAATGATAATGTTCATGATGATGCTGAACCTAGTAATGATAATGATATAGAAATTGAAGCTGCTGTTGATCTTGATAACCCACAATCAAAGAATCAACATTATGATAAGAAAGACTTTGTTGCTAGGAAACATGGTAAAGAAAGAGAACCATGGGTTCAAAAACCCATGCATTTTCCTCCCAAACCATCCAAGAAAAAGGATAATGAGGATTTTGAGCGCTTTGCTGAAATGATTAGACCTATCTTTTTGCGTATGCCATTAACTGATATGCTTAAAATGAATCCTTATGCTAAGTACATGAAAGATATTGTTACTAATAAAAGAAAGATGCCGGAAGCTGAAATTTCCACCATGCTTGCTAAATATACTTTTAAAGGTGGAATACCTAAGAAACTAGGAGATCCCGGTGTACCAACTATACCATGCTCCATTAAAAGAAACTATGTTAAAACTGTTTATGTGATCTTGGAGCCGGTGTTAGTGTTATGCATCTCTCTTTATATCGTAGACTCGATTTGAATAAGTTGACACCTACTGAAATATCTTTGCAAATGGCTGATAAATCAACTGCTGTACCTGTCGGTATTTGTGAGGATGTGCCTGTTGTAGTTGCAAACATTACTATTTTAACAGACTTTGTTATTCTTGATATTCCCGAGGATGATAGTATGTCTATTATTCTTGGAAGACCCTTTTTGAATACTGCAGGGGCTGTTATTGATTGCACTAAAGGCAATGTCACTTTTCATGTTAATGGTAATGAGCATACGGTACACTTTCCGAGGAAACAACCTCAAGCTCATAGTATCAACTCTATTGGAAAAATCCCATCAATTATATTTTGAGGTTTTGAATTTCCTCTTCCTACTGTCAAGAAGAAATATGATATTCTTATTATTGGGGATGTGCATATCCCCGTTGAGGTAACATAGTGTTATTCGAAATTTCTCCGGTTCCATGTTATTCGGAATGAGTTCGTTAACAAGACTTGAACAACCTTGTTAGTGGATTCCTTTTGATGAGCATGAGATGGATGAAACTAGAAGGCACAACTCTCTATACCCTCTTTATACTTTATTTTATTTATATTAAATAAAATAAAAATAAGTATTTTCCGTCTGTTACCTGAATTATCCATGCAATATAAAAATACCTCGAAAATAAAAGTTCTCCAAATGCCCTGAAATTTAAATATGATTTTTTCTAAAATATTTTAGAATATTTGGCACTAAGAACACAACAAGAGGAGCTGGCACCTGGCCACGAGGGTCAGGGGCGCGCCCTACCCCCCTGGGCGCGCCACCTGCCTCGTGGGCCCACAGTGGCCCTCCTCCACTTATTCCTGCACCCACACACTCCTTCCTCCCACAAACACGAATATCCAGCTCAAACCCGAGTCCAAGCTCATTTTGCCGCCATTTTCGATCTCCTTGCTCAAAGCACCTCTCACAAAACTGCTTGGGGAGATTGTTCCTTGGTATGTGACTCCTCCATTGGTCCAATTAGTTTTTGTTCTAGTGCTTTATTCATTGCAAATTTGTGCTGCCTAGGTGACCCTGTTCTTGAGCTTGCATGTCAAATTTGTATGGTCAAAATAGTTCTAATGCATGATATAGGCTCTAGGCACTTGTAGGAGTTGTTGCTATCAATTTTGTTGAGTTTGGTTTACTTTTGTTTTGAAGTTACTAAAACTTTCAGAATTTTTCAGAAAATAATGAAGAGATTTTTTAGGGGCTCATCGAGCCGAAGCTCGAAGGAAAAGCAAAATGAAGAAGCAAAGAAGCCCAAATATAATCTGCCTCGCACCGCGGAGGTTCGGTCGTGTGAATGGCCTTCCGATGATTTCCTGAGAGCAGCCGAGATTTATGATGATTTGTATGAATTGGCTGAGAATGCAGGCCTCACCGCCTTCCTCCACGGCCAACATGACCAGTATCTCTTAGTCACCAATATCTTTGTGCAACACTTTCATTTCCATTCTAGGAGCTCACCACCTACGGTGGAGTTTTATTTATATGATGAGCATAAGGAGATGTCACTTTATGGTTTTTGTCGGGTTTGTTTGGTCCCATTCGAGGGAACGACAGAGGAACCACATCGCGGCGATGTGGATGGGTTTATTGATACCATCACTGTAGGGGAAATGAGGAAGGTCTCCGATGCACGAATCACTAGCATACATTTTCCTGTTTTACGCTACTTTGCAATATTTGCTAGTCGTTGCTTAATTGGTCGTGAAAACTGTGGAAACCTTAGTGTTCCTGATATTATTATTTTGTTCCACGGTTTATTCAGTGATAACTCTGTTAGTATGGGCGGTATTATTGCCAAACGGTTAAGTCTGAACCGTACAAAGGGCCCCATATTTGGAGGCATCTATGCTTCACGCCTAACTGCACATTTTAACATACCTATTAGGCATTATGAGAAGGAAGAAAAATTGTTGCCTCATGTTTATTTAGATTATAAGAGTATGGTGGCATGCGATTTTATTGTTAAGAATAGGGAGGGGGAGCTTAAATACAAATTGTTCTTTCATAAACATCATCCTGAGACTATTACCCTGCCTGCTCCTTCCTTGTTTGATTTATCTTCAGGCCAGTACCTTGTTCCGTTAGAGGCTATTCACGCCTATCAGAACCCTACATCAGCCACAGAGCCAGAGTCGGAACCACAAGTTGATCCTCCACGATAGTCTAATTACCATTGGGATCCGAAGATGATTGCCAACCAGTGGCAATCAGAGTCTTCTTCATCGCAGTACGACCCCAACTATTATTATGGATATCCGCCAGGCCAGCCGTGGCCATAGACCAACTTAGGCCAAAAGCCTAAGCTTGGGGGAGTACGTATTTCTCACCGACATTATATTCATGTTCACACACTCATTGCTAGAGGTCGGTGCTCATACTTTTTCATTGTATCATCCATGCTAGTTTATTTACTTTTTATGCTTTCTTCTTGTGTGTTTGATAAACCTTAAGAAAAACCAAAATAATAGTTGTAGCTTTTAGCTAGTTTTAATTTCCACGCTTGTAGTAGTAATTAAAAAGAAAACCCAAAAAGATTGCATGTTCTTCTTTTGCTTGTTGGGAGCTTTCCCGTGTAAATAGTTTTATTTATTTCTTTTCTTTGGGGTCGATAGGAGAAGACCGTAATTAAATTGTTGTAGTGGCTCTTATATGCATTATTGTTGATCTGATAGAAGAGCCCATATTGCCTTGTCTTCTCCTGTTTATTAAATGCTTGCAGATTCCAGCTTAGTCCAATGCACGTGCACTATTATTATTATCCACATCGTTCGGTCGTGCAAGTGAAAGGAAATTATGACGATATATGATGGACTGACTGAGATGAGAAAAGTTGGTATGAACTCGACCTCTCTTGTTTTTGTAAATATGATTAGTTCATCGTTCCTGATTCAGCCTATTATGAATAAACATGTTTGCAATGACAACTAGAGATCATAGTTTCTTGTGCCATGCTTGATTAGCTAGGAGCTTATAATGGTTTACCTTGTGTGCCAACATGCCATTAAAATGGTTGTGATGTGGTATGATAGGGTGGTATCCTCCTCTGAATGATTTAAGTGACTTGACTTGGCGCATGTTCACGCATGTAGTTTAAACAAAATCAACATAGCCTTCACGATATTTATGTTCATGGTGGATTATATCCTACTCATGCTTGCATTCGGTGTTGATTAATCTTAATGCATGTTCATGACTGTTGTCACTCTCTAGCTGGTCGCTTACTAGTCTTTTGCTAGCCTTCACCTGTACTAAGCGGGAATACTGCTTGTGCATCCAATCCCATAAACCCCAAAGTTATTCCATATGAGTCCATCATACCTACCTATATACGGTATCTACCTGCCGTTCCAAGTAATTTTGTATGTGCCAAACTCTAAACCTTCAAATAAATATCCTTTTTTGAATGCTGGAATAGCTCATGTATCAACTAGGGCTGTCTGTATCTTCCATGTTAGGCGGGTTATTCTCAAGAGGAGTGGACTCCGCTCCTCACTCACGAGAAAGTGGCTGGTCACCGGGATGCCCAGTCCCATGCTATATACAAATCAAATCAAAATAATTGCGAACAAAACTACCCCTGGGACTCTTGTTAGTTGGAGGCACTCGTTGTTTCGAGCAAGCCATGGATTGATGCTTGTTGGTGGAGGGGGAGTATAAACTTTACCATTCTGTTTGGGAACCGCCTATAATGTGTGTAGCATGGAAGATATTGCCATCTCTTGGTTGTTATGTTGACAATGAAAGTATACCGGTCAAAATATTATTCATCTCTATTTTAAAACCGAGCTCTGGCACCTCTACAAATCCCTGCTTCCCTCTGCGAAGGGCCTATCTATTTACTTTTATGTTGAGTCATCACCCTCTTATTAAAAAGCACCAGTTGGAGAGCACCACTGTCATGTGCATTCATTAGTGTTAGTTTACATTGAGTACGACTTGACTGGATCTCTTTTACCATGAATTACAATGTCTAGTCAGTCCTTGACCATTAAAGGTGCTCTGCATTTATGTTTTGCGGTCTCAAAAAGGGCTAGCGAGATACCATCTTGTTATATCATATTATGATTGTTTTGAGAAAGTGTTGTCATCCGAGATTTATTATTATTGCTCGCTAGTTGATTATGTCATTGATATGAGTAAACATGAGACCTATGCGTTATTGTGAATATGGTTAGTTCATAATCTTTGCTCAAAACTTGAATGTTGGCTTTACATATATACAACAAGAGCAAACAGAGTTTGTAAAAGTTTTTCTTTATCACTTTCAGTTTATCAACTGAATTGCTTGAGGACAAGCAAAGGTTTAAGCTTGGGGGAGTTGATACGTCTCCGTCGTATCTACTTTTCCAAACACTTTTGCCCTTGTTTTGGACTCTAACTTGCATGATTTGAATGGAACTAACCCGGACTGACGCTGTTTTCAGCAGAATTGCTATGGTGTTATTTATGTGCAGAAACAAAAGTTCTCGGAATGACCTGAAACTTCACGGAACATCTATTTGGAAATAATAAAAAATCCTTGCAAAAGATGAAGACTAGGGGGCCCACCACCTGTCCACGAGGGTGGGGGGCACGCCTGCCCCCCTAGGGCGTGCCCCCTACCTCGTGGGCCCCCTGGAGCTCCTCCGACCACAACTCCAACTCTATATATTTGGTTTCGGGGAGAAAAAAAACAGAGAGAATGATTCATCGCGTTTTACGATACGGAGCTGCCGCCAAGCCCTAAAACCTCTCGGGAGGGCTGATCTGGAGTCCGTTCGAGGCTCCGGAGAGGGGAATCCATCGCCATCGTCATCATCAACCATCCTCCATCACCAATTTCATGATGCTCACCGCCGTGCGTGATTAATTCCATCGTAGGCTTGCTGGACGGTGATGGGTTGGATGAGATCTATCATGTAATCGAGTTAGTTTTGTTAGGGTTTGATCCCTAGTATCCACTATGTTCTGAGATTGATGTTGCTATGACTTTGCTATGCTTAATGCTTGTCACTAGGGCCCGAGTGCCATGATTTCAGATCTGAACCTATTATGTTTTAATCAATATATGAGAGTTCTTGATCCTATCTTGCAAGTCTATAGTCACCTATTATGTGTTATGATCCATTAACCCCGAAGTGACAATAATCGGGATACTTACCGGTGATGATCGTAGTTTGAGGAGTTCATGTATTCACTATGTGTTAATGCTTTGGTCTGGTACTCTATTAAAAGGAGGCCTTAATATCCCTTAGTTTCCGCTAGGACCCCGCTGCCACAGGAGGGTAGGACAAAAGATGGCATGCAAGTCTTTTCCATAAGCACATATGACTATATTCGGAATACATGCCTACATTACATTGATGAATTGGAGCTAGTTATGTGTCACCCTAGGTTATGACTGTTACATGATGAACCGCATCCGGCATAATTCTCCATCACTGATGCATTGCCTACGAGCTTTCCATATATTGTTCTTCACTTATTTACTTTTCCGTGCTATTGCTATCATCACTACAAAATACTAAAACCATTACTTTTGCTATCATTACCTTTTGCTACCGGTACCACCACTATCATATTACTTTGCTACTAAATACTTTGTTGCAGATATTAAGTTTCCAGGTGTGGTTGAATTGACAACTCAGCTGCTAATACTAGAGAATATTCTTTGCCTCCCCTTGTGTCGAATCAATAAATTTGTGTTGAATACTCTACCCTCGAAAACTGTTGCGATCCCCTATACTTGTGGGTTATCAGTGTAACATGATCAACATCATTGTGTAAATTGATGGAATATTACATCATCTTAGAATGAATTAGATGGTTGGGTCGTAGTTATGATTTGTACTAGATTCATACCATTAGGGATTGAAACTGGAAAACGTTAGGGTGTAGTATGATCAATCGGAGATATATTGGATTTATGTGAGTGTAATATGATGAACATGATTGTGAAAATTGATGGACTATTACAACATTTTGGAATGAATTAATAGGAAGAAAACAAAAATATATGAGTAATAGAAATGTTGTTTGTGCTAGGTTCATTGATATATCTGCTTGGATTCTAGGTCGGAATTAAACTTGAGATTGAGCACTTGGATTATTGATATTTTCACATGAGCTTGAAACTGGAAGAACTTTAGGGTGTAGCATGATCAACTTGGGATATATTGGATTTTTATAGGTATAGTATGACTAGCATGAATGTGGTATTGGTGGATTGTTGGATCATCTTGGATATTACTAGTTGGATTATAGGTTGGTGATAACTTGAGCACTTGGATTTGTGATAATTTTACCTAAGCTTAGTATCTTGTATGTGCCCCATATGGACATGAGCATGAAGATGATATAAATGGATCATAGTTGGTATACTTTGATGATTTTGGTAGCCCTCATCAAGAATTTTATGAGTACAAGATCATCATGGGAGGATGGTTTCGATTAATTAGAATGGATGACAACTTCAGTGGTATGAGCCTTGTTGCAGCAGCTGATCTTGCTTTTATTATGTGTTTGTGCTCCTTTAGATGCAATAGTAGAAGGATAGTACTTATGAAGTGATATTATATTGGTGAATAAATAGATCTTTAATAACCTTGGAACAATTTGAATTTACTTAGATGATTCTGATCTTGAAAAAATTCGGGTGGATAAATAACTTCTAATTTTTGGATCTATAGTAATCTAGTGGAGGCCGAGGTAGTTTTAGAGGAGCGATTAGAAAGCACATGAGAAGCTTTACAAAATCGCCTGAAGATCGACATTGCCGCAACGGCTTAGCGCAAAGCCCGATGCAGCTATAAGGGTTTTCACCCCCTCCCACACCTCCCGTGCATTGTTTAATTCCCGCCAATTCGGCTTGGTGCCCATCCCTGCTTGTGGATTCCGTGCCAGTAACTTGATCCGGCATCACACGTTCTCCCGCCGTGCGTCCTTGGTCTTTGGCGGTAGGTAATGTCGTGCTCTCGGCTATGTCTCGTGGGTTAGCCATTGCGGTGCCGACTGCCAGTGTGGCTATGGCGGCGCTCAGCAGGGGAACACAAAATGTGGGATTGAGTCATCGCACATAGCAACCCGAAGCCAGGCAAAGGATGCCCGGTTGGACTGGCAGGGAGCAGATTGCACATGAGGTATGGCGGAAGGGATGAAAACGTTGCTGGGAGCGGACCATCATTGCCGTCATTCATTGAACTTGGAGCCAAGCATCAAGGGGGGTGGCGATTGGGGAAAGCGGGAAGATGGTTGGATCGTAGTTACGATTTGTACTAGATTCACACCTTTAGGGAATGAAACTAGAGAATGTTAGGGTGTGGTATGATCAATTTGAGATATAATGGATTTATATGAGTGTAATATGATTAACATGATTGTGAAAATTGATGGACTATTACATCATCTTGGAATGAATTTATAGGAAGAAAACAAAGATATTGGAGTAATAGAAATGTTGTTTGTGCTAGGTTCATTGATATACCAGCTTGGATTCTAGGTCATAGTTAAACTTGAGAATGGGCACTTGGATTTGTGTTATTTTGACATGAGCTTGAAACTAGAGAAGTTTAGGGTGTAGCATGATCAACCGGAGATATATTGGATTTATATAAGTATAGTATGATTAGCATAAATGCGGTATTGGTGGACTATTGGATTATTTTGAATATTACTAGTTGGATTCTAGGTTGGACTTGAGCACATGGATTTGTGATATTTTGACCTAAGCTTAGTAGCTTGTATGTGCCCCATATGGATATGAGCATGGAGATGATACAAACGGATTGTAGTTGGTAGACTTTGATGATTTTGCTAGCCTCCCCAAGAATGTTACGAGTACAAGATCAGCATGGGAGGATGATTTGGATTAATTAGAATAGATGACAATTTCAATGGTATAAGCCATGTTGGAGCACCTGATGTTGCTTTTATTATGTGTTTGTGTTTCTTTAGATGAAGTAGGAGGAGGAGGGTAGTACTTATTAAGTGATATTATATTGGTGGATAAATAGATCTTTAATAACCTTGGAACGGTTTGGATTTACTTAGGTGATTGTGATCTTGAAAAACATCTGGTGGATAAATAACTTCTAATTTTTGGATTTATAGTCATCTAGTGGAAGCTATTGCTTTATATTGGACTTAGATAACCATGATAGTGGGCTTGGTTGGGTCATAGTTATGCTTGTACTAGATGCACAATGTTAGAGACTGAAATTGGAGAACTTTAGGGTTTACTATGATCAATCGAAGATATATTGGATTTATGTGTAATATGATCAACATGATTGTGAAAATTGATGGACTATTACATCATCTTGGATTGAATTAGTAATTACAAAATAAAGATATTGGAGTAATAGAAATGTTGTTTGTCTTAGGTTCAGTGATATATCTGCTTGGATTCTAGGTCGGAATTAAACTTGAGATTAGGCACTTGGATTGTGATATTTTCACATGCCCTAGAAACTGGAGAACTTTAGGGTGTAGCAAGTTCAACCTGGGATTTATTGGATTTATATAGGTATAGTATGACTAGCATGAATGTGGTATTGGTGGACTGTTGGATCAGCTTGGATATTACTAGTTGGATTATAGGTTGGAGATTACTTGAGCACTTGGATTTGTGATAATTTTACCTAAGCTTAGTAGCTTGTGTGTGCCCCATATGGACATGAGCATGAAGATGACATAAATGGATCATAGTTGGTAGACTTTGATGATTTTGCTATCCCTCACCAAGAATGTTACGAGTACAAGATCATCATGGGACAATGGTTCGATTAATTCGAATGGATGACAACTTCAGTGGTTTGAGCCTTGTTGGAGCAGCTAATCTTGCTTTTATTATGTGTTTGTGCTCCTTTAGATGCAATAGTAGAAGGGTAGTACTAATGAAATGATATTATGTTGGTGAATAAATAGATCTTTCATAACCTTGGAATAGTTTAGATTACTTAGATGATTGTGATCTTGAAAAAAATCTGGTGGATAAATAACTTCTAATTTTTGGATCTATAGTAATCCAGTGGTGGCCGAGGTAGTTTTAGAGGAGCGATGAGAAAGCACGTGAGAAGCTTTACTCGATTGCCGAAAGATCGACATTGCCGCAACGGCTTGGCGCAAAGCCCGGTGTGGCTATAAGGGTTTTCACCCCCTCCCTCCTCCAGTGCATTGTTCAATTCCCGCCAATTCGGCTTGGTGTCCTTCCCTGTTTGCGGGTTCCGTGCCACTAACTTGATCCGGCATCACACGTTCTTCCGCCGTGCGTCCTTGGCCTTTGGCGGTAGGTAACGTCGTGCTCTCGGTTGTGTCTTGTGGGTTAGCCATTGCGGTGCCAACTGCCTGTGTGGCTATGGAGGCGCCCAGCAGGGGAACACAAAATGTGGGATTGAGTCATCGCACATAGCAACCCGAAGCCAGGCAAAGGATGCCTGGTTGGACTGGCAGGGAGCGGATTGCACATGAGTTATGGCGAAAGGGATGAAAACGTTGTTGCGAGCGGACTGTCATTGGCGTCATTCATTGCACTTGGAGCCAAGCGTCAAGGGTGTGGCGATTGGGCAAAGCAGGAAGATGGTTGGATCTTAGTTATGATTTGTACTAGATTCACACCTTTAGAGATTGAAACTGGAGAATGTTAGGGTGTGGTATGATCAATCGGAGATATATTGGATTTATATGAGTGTAATATGATCAACATGATTTTGAAAATTGATGGACTATTACATTATGTTGGAATGAATTAATAGGAAGAAAACAAAGATATTGGAGAAATAGAAATGTTGTTTGTGCTAGGTTCATTGATATATCTGCTTGGATTCTAGGTCATAATTAAACTTGAGATTGGGCACTTGGATTTGTGTTATTTTGACATGAGCTTGAAATTAGAAAAGTTTAGGGTGTAGCATGATCAACTTGAGATGTATTGGATTTATATAAGTATAGTATGATTAGCATCAATGCGGTATTGGTGGACTATTGGATTATTTTGGATATTACTAGTTGGATTCTAGGTTGGAGATAACTTGAGCACATGGGTTTGTGATATTTTGACCTAAGCTCTGTAGCTTGTATGTGCCCCATATGGATATGAGCATGGAGATGATACAAAGGATCGTAGTTGGTAGACTTTTATGATTTTGCTAGCCTCCCCAAGAATGTTACAAGTACAAGATCATCATGGAAGGATGATTTGGATTAATTAGAGTAAATGACAATTTCAATGGTATAAGCCTTGTTGGAGCACCTGATCTTGCACTAGTTGGATTATTTTGGATATTACTAGTTGGATTCTAGGTTGGAGATACCTTGAGCACATGGATTTTTGATATTTTGACCTAACCTTAGTAGCTTGTATGTGCCCCATATGGATATGAGCATGGAGATGATACAAATTGATCGTAGTTAGTAGACTTCGATGATTTTGCTAGCCTCCCCAAGAATGTTACGAGTACAAGATCAGTATGGGAGGATGATTTGGATTAATTAGAATAGCTGACAATTTCAGTGGTATGAGCCTTCTTGGAGCACCTGATGTTACTTTTATTATGTGTTTGTGCTTCTTTAGATGTAGTAGTAGGAGGAGGGTAGTACTTATGAAGTGATATTATATTGGTGGATGAATAGATCTTTAATAACCTTTCTTATTCAACTATTAAACTTCCCAAACATTAGGTTTTCTCTATCCTTGGTCGGTAATTCTCAATTGTTGCAGAAGGTTTTCCCTGTCCTTGGTTGGTAATTCTCAACTATTGCAGGTCATCCCTACCCCAACTGAAAGATGCTTATTTACCCTTTACCTCCTGTTTGTTTGACACATGCTTTAGCTGAGCTTCACTAACTTATCGAAAGGTATCTTGCTCGTTCCAGGTCATAGTTGACGAATTCAAGTACAACCTGCTGCTGAGTTGCAGCTTTTCTAAATCTACTATTTTCCAGTTCATCGTAACTTTGTCATCCTTTAAAATTATCTTACTGGGCAATATTTTGAATCCAGATTTATCTGCAAAGGTGCAACAATGGAGATTCAAACTAATGTCGCATCCTACAAGCAAATAAGACTACACTCCAGTTTTAACTCTTACTACCTATTTTTATTTCATGTAGCTACTTGTTCATGTCTTTGATTTAGGTTATTTGCTTCTGCCCTCCCTGTGATTGCAGATTTAATTTAAGCCCAGACCATGCTAGCAGTGAGTTGGAATCAGTTTAAATTGTTATGTTCTCATTGTTTCTTGCTCTGTTTCTCTTGCCCACAGGTACATTTATTCATTTTCGCTGACCTGCTGTGATCTATTGTAATTCGGGTTCAGATTTTTATTTTGTAGCCCTGCTTTGTGCTGTCCAAATTCAAGTTACGCCGCCACAAATTCTCAGCTTTATTTCTCTGGATTCTGTTTTATCTATGCCTGCTATGTGTTTGACAAAAATCCAAGCAGGCTGAGGCAAAGATTTTGTGCTTAGTGTTTTACTCAAGTATTTCATCTTTTTCTGAAATTTAGCTCCAATGAACTGAAATTTATTGTCATCACTTTTTCCCCTGCATGTCATTATCATCTCATCTCACCAAACTCATGCCACATAGCCTGGCGAGCTCACTCCTTAATCATTCCATGTAGCAGTTCTGTAGCTTTATTCACTGAATTGAGAGATGATGTTTGCGCTCAGTTAGATGCTGCTTGCTCGATTTTGACTATGTTGGCTGCAATAATCAATCTATTTGATATGGGCCCTATAAGCTCCTTCATTGATCTTTGGTTACAAACCCTAGAGCTGTTCTTGATGTATTGAGAGACATTTGTTAGAACCCATGATCACCTTTTTAGCTATGGTTCATCTTTGCCATACAATGTGTTAGTAAACTGACTGAGAATGTTAGATAATTTTATATGGATTTCGATCTTGCAGGTGCAACCACGCGCTGTATGTGGCGGGGGGTTACTTCTGGTGCAGTAATACCATTTTGGAGTGTCACGTGTTTGCAACTATCCTTATGTGCAGCCCCTGCTAACAAGGCATCAGAGAAAATTAAAGGGACAAACAAAGTGCTGAAAATAAAAGTATCCACTTAGATATGGTTTTTTGTACTGCTCTAATTTGTCCTGGCTAAATTAACTATTTTCTGTATGCCTAGTTTTGCGTCCCATGTGTTGTTTCTTTTGTCCATTGAAGCCGTTCTTTCATATGTAGCTCGGTTGCACAACGCGAGGCAGCAATGGTGGTTGCGGGTTGAGAGAAGTGGAGAAGAGGGTTCCTCGAGACTCCATCCATGAATGGTGTGGGTCCAATGCCTTAGGTAAATTTCCGCTCTTCCTTCATTTCTTCATCTTCAGTTGAAGAATCACCTGTCTACTATCTTCTCAAAGGGTGGCATGCGGCAATGTTGGGGACTAGCGGGAAGATGGCTGGTGTACATTCTTTGAAATAAAGCTGAAGTAAGCCACCACCGAGCCTACTTAGCAGACCATGTTGGTGTTTCAGCAACAATAGCTGCACATGTTTGTTTTCTCTCTTTCAACTTCTTTTCAACAATCAGTGGCACAAAGAGATGATTTTTATGTCATCCTCCCCTTTGTTCAGGGTGAGGAACTTAGGAAGCAGGCCGTCACTGCAACATACATCAAATGCAGCTTGGAGACACATCAGGTGCAAACAATACCAGGAATTAGGATTGGTTCTCATTTGTTCGACCAAAAGTTTGCTGGTAGATCAGTTTAAGGTACTGTTGTTGGCCTTGCCAGAATGCCATGATTGTCTTAAACACTGCCTTCAAAGGGGTCCTTCAGCCTCCAAGGAGAAGAGAACTGATGTCTGCCAGGGAAAAAACTAGGCGAAGCTCTGGATGCTCGATCGAGTAAGCTCCCACTTATTATCACTATACTTCGTCGGTTGTCCACTGAAGTGTGAGCAGACTATTCCTCAAATTTTGTCCATGACATCTTGCTTGCCACGTGGTCCCCTTACCTCAAAATAGACATATTATAATCTATGAAGTATTGTTTAGGCAAGGCATTCTACTGCAAGTAAACTATAAAACTGAATGGTTGTCCAAAATTTCAAATTTGCACCATGCATTCCACCTGATCTGCCAGTTTAACTATCTTCTTAATTTTACCGCATACATTTGATGTGTGGTAGTACGTGTGTGATGAAGCATGGTGTAGTAGCAAACTAGCAACTGAATTTTTTGACATACCGTGGATTTCTTTCTGCCTCTAGTTGATGCTCGATGTGTTCATCCGAAGGTCCGTACGGACCCTGCTCTAGACATGTGTATCCTTAATTTCTGTGTGCAATTGTGCAATCCATGCTTTACACTTCAAGTGAGATAATAAAATTTAGCTCATGTTGCCCGTCCATCATGCACCCAGAATATTTTACCTCCCTGCTTTTTATATTTTGGTTGGGCATGTTTTTCAGGACAGATTAGTGATAGTTAATTTTTTTTATGGTGGACGCGGCTACTCCTAGTGCCTGCTAAAGAACAAGGCCATCAATAGGCATTTAGAATACGTGCAAGCAAATTTATCTCTGGGTAACTTATTAGGATGCATCTGGTACTTTTCAGCCATGGCAAAGGCACGGGTGTAGCTGCATCTTGATGAGAGGATCGACTATTTGTGATGATTTATTATGGTAGACAATGGAACTAAAATTTGGTAAAAAAAATGATGATTTCATAGGTGATTTATGATGTACTATTTTAAATAACGATACTAAGCTTTTATTCCATAGATGACATTTGGTTATTCTGCATTTTTTCCTTTACAAAGATAGATATGATAAGAGATAAACATCATGTACAGGTTAACTTTTTGTGTGCCTATTAGCATGCCTTGCTGCCAAGTGGAAATAGTCTATATGATGCTCATAAATAGAGCTTCCCGGTGGGAAGGATGAGGCACACTCATTGATACTTTGGTTTTATATCCATTTGTAATACGTTTTTTTCTCTTCCAAGCATATAAACTTTAGCAAATTAGTGTGTGCAATCAAGTCTCCTAAGTGAACAGTCTTATTTCACCATATCATCAAGTTTCAGAGCATATAAGATTAGAGCATGTCATGCTATGTGAAAATCTCTTTGGAGACCTAATTTCATATTTTTCAATTTTGTCTGTTAGAAAACCACTTTCCTGAGTTGTTAGTCTGAGTATTCAAATTGATCCGCAGAGTTCAGGGCTTCTGGATGGAAGAGTTTCCTACAACCTCAAATATTAGTACTCTCTACCTAGACTTCATAATAATGCCTGACTTTTTCCAAAGAATTGTTGAAGTATGGGTTGTTCGTGCATTTGCAGTGTTGGAGGTGTTAATGCAAGATTGTAGGGTTGGAAAGTATAGCAAAACGTCAGTTGGTGCAGGGACTTGGTGAAGCCATCAGACGACTGTGTCTGCTTCCCCGATGGTTTTGACTTCTGATGCATGTTACTTGATGATTTGGTCTTTGTGGCAGCTTTCAGTTTGAACTGGCATTCAGTGGCTTCATCCTCTTTGGTGCAGCTTGGAGTTAGTGTGCACATCTGAATCTTTTGACTTTCCTGAAGCATATTACTTGGTTAATTGGTTTATGGCGCCTGCTAACTTGCATGAGATTTCGATGGAATCTGATCTCATTTTTTGCTCCCAGTGAATATACAAAAGGCTAGAAGTAAATGATGGAAGATCCCTTGGTCTCAAACGAGGGTCCTACTTTCGTACTCAAAGTTTGTATAATAGATAATCAAAATTTGGCCTTTAGCTTGCAAATTTATCACCTTACAGGAGAAGTAAAGGTTGCATGTACATGAGCTGTGATTATCTCCATATATACTTGAATTGCTTTGGGGTCATGCTTGGATTTGTTAGACTACCATTCTACATACTGTTCTGGATGATTGCACTTGGTTTGTTAATTTATGTATTTTTGTGGTAAGTTCTTTAGGTTCATCTTATGGCACAGAATTAGTTTTTGGCATACACAGACTTTGAAATTTGGTAATAAAGAAAGATCACAACTAATTTGCCAGCTCTCGTATTTATTACTGTGTTGACGCTTACAAGTAGTGGCCTCCTGACTTTGTAGTTGGATAATGTTGATGAGCCTATATGCAGAGAGAGGTTAGGAATTGTTGCTATGAACTAAAATAATGCATAGTTGAAGGTTCTGAACTAGAAGCTTGAACAAACAGTTTGCCTTGAACACTCTACCTTCCTCATGTCTCCAATTAGTGTCATCTTCCCTGAATATGATTCTGGTTTGTTGGTTGTGGGATTGATTTTTCAAAAGTGAATGTTCATCTGATTGGTGTTTCTTTAGTGGGATCTGGATCATGGAATCTTCAACTGCATCTGCTTGGTTTGCTGGGGAACTTCCTAGTTTTAATTTGATTGACAACTAGCAAAACAGTCCAGCTAATTTGATGATTAATTCCATCTGATTGTACACTTTCAACTCAAGTTACATTGTAACATATGCCAAGCATTTGTCCGCGCATCCTACGGTCCTCTGGCTGTTCGGTGGCTAATTTGATCACTGTTAACTGCGAAATGCGGATTACGGAATCTTCAGCTACATAGTTTGCTGGGGTACTTCATAGTTTTAATTTAGTTGACAAGTAAAGCTTCTCTCGTTTGATATTTCCTGCCGATTGCTCCATACATCCTGGATTTTTAAGGCGCAGAGTATCCTGAATTCACCATGTAACCTTTAATAAGTTGTTTCCATGTGCAAAAACAGAAAAATGCATCCTGGACCACTGAATTGGAGATGAATGGTATAGATTTAGGTGGAGGGATCTCAGACCACTTAATGCACATTTCACATTAAACCTTCTGCTAACAATTACAGTAGATATGAAATAGGACTTCTGCAGTAGCCACCTCTAGTCTTTGTGAAATACAGAAATATTACAGATTGCACGGTGATACAAACTTTAAAAAATGCAACTGAAAACACTATGCCACCGGATCACCTCTTCTCGGCAACGATGTTCCACACATTATTAACTTATAGAAGAAAATATCCAAACTAACCACTTCAACAACAAATAACATGTCTCCAGCGAAATTATTCACTCAAAGAGAATGGCCAAGATTGAATCTCTCATCTTTACAATGTCAAATCTTGCTTCTTGACGATACAACACGAAAGTAAATTTGGACAGCAGGGATGTTTAGTAGAAAATCTATAATAGCCGCCACACATATCTTCTCGCCTCGCGACGGCGCAGGGCGCTCGGGAGCGTGCCGTACACCACATGTCGGACGCCTTCCGCCGCTGCGCCAGGCAGGAGGTCGAAATCGGCCACGTCCTGTACCACAGCATGTTCGACGGTTCGACCTGCTCACGAACACGCTCTTCTCCCTCGATGGACAGGACAAGCCGAGGGACCTTCTGGAGGACATAGTGGGGCTCCTCGCCGAGCCCAACATGTCAGACTTGTACCCGTTGCTCCAGGTGTTGGACCTGCAGGGCCTTCGCCATTGGACGGCCACACACATGAATCACGTCTTCCATCTGCTGGACAAGATCATCGACAACCGGCTGGGCGGTGCCAAGGGCAGGCATCATTGGGACATCCTGGACACGCTGCTGGCACTGGGAACCGCTGGCAAGCTGAGCCGCCGCGATTTGAAGGCCATGCTGTTCAACATCCTGGGCGGCGGGCACGGAGACGACCAAGATCACGGTGGAGTGCAGACCCAGGCGTGATGGCGGCGATGCGCGCCGAGATCAAGGCGGCCCTCGCGCAGGACCAGGAAAGGATGATAACAGAGGCAGACGTGGTGAAGCTGCCATACCTGCAGGCTGCGGCGAAGGAGTCGATGTGGCTGCACCCCGTGGCGCCGTTGTTGTTGCCACACCTGGTGGTGGAGGAGGGCATGGAGATAGGCGGATACACCGTGCTCAAGGGCGCAACCATAATCTTCAACTCGTGGTCCATCATGCGCGACCCGGCGGCTTGGGAGTGGCCCGAGGAGTTCATGCCGGAGCATTTCCTAGGGAAGACGGAACTCGGCATGTGGGGGGAGGAGGTCAAGTTTATCCCACTGGGCACCGGCCGGAGGCTGTGCCCAGCATTGCCCATGGTGGAGCTCCTCGTGCCCTTCATGGTGGCATCCATGCTGCATGCCTTGGAGTGGCGGCTGCCTCATGGCATGTCACCTGACCAGGTGGATGTGACCGAGAGGTATCCAAAAAAGGAGTATCGAAATGCTGAAATTTGAGATGGGCTCTAGGCTCATATAGCAATTTCTGAAAAATCTCTAAGGGCCCATGTGGGTTATATGGCATTAGGTGTAGTGAGAAGTTTAGTCCCACCCCGCTAGTGGAAGAAGAGTTGAAGTGGTTTATAAGGGTTTCTCTTTTACATGCTATTGGAGCTTGAGAAGAGAAGAGGCCCTTGCGCACTCCTCCTCCACCGCCCGCCTCGCCACGCCTCGTCACGACGCGCCGCGCCGCGGGTTGAGAAGGACGCCGTTCCCTTGCAAATTTTTGTAATAAAGTCGTGAACCATATTCATTCGAATGTTAATGAATCTGAAGTTTGGCATTCACGTCTTTGTCACATTAGTTTCGGTGTTATGACGCGGCTAGCCAAGTTGGATTTAATCCTGAGTTTCACCTTAGCCAAAGGTTCTAGGTCTTTCATGTTGATTAAAGGTGGAAAGAAATACTTCATCACATTGATAGATGACTCCACTAGATATTGCTATAAACACTAAAGATGATGCTCTACACTACTTTAAAATCTATAAGGTAGAAGTTGATAAACAACTTGAAAAGAAAATTAAACGAGTCCGGTTAGATCGTGGTGGAGAGTACTTCTCGAGTGAGTTTGATTCTTTCTGTGCAGAACATGGCATTATTCATGAGAGGACGCCTCCCTATTCATCATGAGAGGACACCTCCCTATTCACCCCAGTTAAACTGATTTGGTTAACGCCATGTTAGATACATCGGGTTTATCCAAGGCATGGTGGGGGGAGACGATATTAACGGCATGTCATGTCCTGAATAAAGTTCCGACAAAGGATAATGAGATCACTCCCTATGAGAAATGGGCAAAGAGAAGGACAACACTCTCGTACTTGGGGCTGTTTGGCGAAAATCAATGTGCCGATCCTCAAAAAGCGTAAGCTTGGACCAAAGGCTGTGGACTGCGTTAATTTGGGTTACGCTAAAAACAGCGTTGGCTATAGATTTCTAGTAGTGAAATTTGAGATACCTGATCAGAAGGTCGGTACAATTATGGAGTCTAAGGATGCTACATTCTTCGAGGATATTTTTCCTATGAGATATATGCAAAGCACTTCTAGACAGGAATCTGAGGAGACTCCTGAACCTGCCATTCCTATGGGATATTATGAACAAACACATTATGAAAATCCTGAGGAGGATGACGAGGAAACCCTTGGTAGGGCAAGAGACAAAGGACTGCAAAGACCTTTGATGATGATTTCTTCGTGTACCTCGTGGATGATACTCCCACTTCTATTTCAGAAGCGTATGCCTCTCCAGAAGCTGACTACTGGAAGGATGCGGTCCGTAGCGAGATGGATTCCATCATGGCTAACGGGACATGGGAGATCACTGATCGTCCCTATGGTTGCAAACCACTGGGGTGTAAGTGGGTGTTCGAAAAGAAGCTTAGGCCCGATGGTACTATTGAAAAGTACAAGGCAAGGCTTGTGGCCAAGGGCTATGACCAGCAAGAAGAGGAAGATTTCTTCGATACTTATTCACCTGTGGCTAGACTGACCACCATTCGAGTATTACTCTCGTTGGCGGCCTCGCACGGTCTTCTCGTCCATCAGATGGATGTTGAGACGGCTTTTCTAAATGTAGAGCTAAAGGAGGAAATCTACATGCAACAGCCTGATGGCTTTGTGATAGATGGCCAGGAAAGAAAGGTGTGTAGGTTGATAAAATCTTTATATGGCCTGAAACAAGCACCTAAGCAATGGCATGATAAGTTTAATACAACTCTGACATCTGTTGGTTTCGTTGTTAATGAGGCTGACAAATGTGTATACTATCGCCATGGTGGGGGCGAAGGAGTTATATTGTGCTTGTATGTTGATGACAGACTGATATTCGGAACAAACCTCAAAGTCATTGAGGAGGTCAAATCGTTTCTATCTCAGAACTTTGAGATGAAAGCCCTTGGTGTGGCTGATGTTATCTTGAACATCAAGCTACTGAGAGATAATGAGGGTGGAATTACACTTCTGCAATCCCACTATGTTGAGAAGGTGTTGAGTCATTTTGGATATTCGGACTGCACGCCATCTCAAACACCATATGATCCTAGCGTGTTGATTCGAAAGTCCAAAGGCATGGCTAAAGATCAATTGAGATACTCTCAAATCATTGGTTCACTGATGTACCTAGCGAGCGCAACGAGGCCTGACATCGCGTTTGCTGTGAGCAAACTGAGCCGATTTGTTTCCAAACCGGGTGATGTACATTGGCATGCTGTTGAGAGAGTTATGCGCTATATGAAAGGTACTATGGACTATGGACTTCACTATACCGGATACCCGTCGGTACTTGAAGGGTATAGTGATGCGAATTGGATCTCTGATGCTGATGAGATGAAGGCCACAACTGGGTATATGTTTACTCTTGGAGGTGGTGTTGTTTCCTGAAAGTCTTGCAAGCAAACGATCTTAATGAGATCGACAATGGAAGCAGAATTAACAGCATTAGACACATCTGATGTTGAAGCGAGATGGCTTCGAGATCTTTTGATGGACTTGCCATTGGTTGATAAACCGGTTCCAGCTATCCTTATGAACTGTGACAATCAGACTGTCATCACCAAGGTGAAGAGTTCAAAGGACAACATGAAGTCCACCAAACACATAAGAATGAGATTAAAAGCTGTCAGAAAATTAAGAAACTCTGGAGTGATAGCGTTGGACTATGTCCATACGGCTAAGAATCTGGCAGATCCCTTTACGAAAGGGCTATCACGTGTTGTGATAGATAATGCATCGAGGGAGATGGGTATGAGACCCACATGAGTTGCCATGGTAGTAACCCAACCTATGTGATCGGAGATCCCGTGAATTAGGACTTGGGAAAATAAGCCAGTGGTGAACTGAGGAGAGTAACTATACTAACCCACTCCGTTGGAGATGTAATACTCTCGATACTGTATGGTAGGATGACTATTGTCTTAATGTGTTCCAAAGCTTATGTAAGCAAGATGCTATCCTACAGAGCGATCTTTGGAGGAACACACCCATGTGAGCCCGACTGCTGGTCACAGTCTATGAGATTAGGGTGATCTCTAGTAAGCTCATGAATAGGCCAGGAGTGTGACTTATATGCTCCACCCGAGGGGTCAGCCTTCGGCAGCCTAGTACTAGTAAGACATGTAGTGAAACTTCTTTACGCCAAACTGACAATTCAAGGCATAGTCCATTGTTCAGTTGTGAAGGAGTGTAGCTACTTGCTCTAGGTGAAGTTCAACCTTAACAGGTCTTCACTGACACACTAGTATATCGAAACAGCAATTGAAACATAGGACACAATGGGCCCTCGAGATCTGGTGGGGGATTGCTGAAATTTGAGATGGGCTCTAGGCCCGTATAGCAATTTTTGAAAAATCTCCAAGGGCCCATGTGGGTTATATGGCACTAGGTGTAGTGGGAAGTTTAGTCCCACCCTGCTAGTGAAAGAAGAGTTGGAGTGGTTTATAAGGGTTTCTCTTCTACATGCTATTGGAACTTGAGAAGAGAAGAGGCCCTCGCACACTCCTCCGCCGCCGCCCGCCACGCCACGCCTCGTCACGACGCGCCGTGGGTTGCGGGATTGAGCCGAGCCGAGCTCACACCTACATGCTTATTTTTTCCAGTCACTAACGGAGAGTTCTCTGACAGCTCGTCGGATCGTGGGCTGTCACGGACTCGGACGTGGGTCGAGCCCACGTCTCTCCACGCGGCTGCGTCTATATAAGTGTGCGGTGTCTCCTAACCCTAGCCGCCACGAACAGATCACATCTGCTCCACGCGCACGCCCACCGTCGTTCCCTTGCTGCTGCTGCCGCTGGTGACTCCATCCCGTCCGCCGCGTACACGGTCGACGGGAGAGCAGGTCTCCGAAACCACGCCCTTCTGGTTCCTGTATGGGGTGAGGGGCGAGTAGGTTTTTGGGCAGCGATTACGCGACTGCTCGCTTCCGATCGTCTACTTCCTCTACGTCCGCGTCGCCTTCATCATCACCATGTCCACCGACGCCGAACATGCCGCCGCCGAGAAAGCTGAAGCCGACAAGAAGGCCGCCGAGGACGCCGATGCCGCCACCAAAGCCGCGGCCTCTGCATAGCCTACCGGAGGGTATAACTCGTTTATCCCGCTCCTACTGTTTTCTGTTTTAGCCATGCTAGCGTTATACGTAGGTCTTTCTGTAATTAGCGTAGTATGTGCTAGCTTGACTGAATATCAGCATGTGTTTATTTGTGTCAATGCCGTGCTAGTGATTTATTCGTGGATTAATTTAATCGAGAAATTGCCTATTTATTCAACACGAAAGACATCTTATGTTTTGAGACAGGGGAAATACTATTTTCAACGTGCATGCACGGCACTGTATTCCTATTGATCGGCAAATAAGGCGTGCATGCATCTTCTATATATATGGTATTTTTGATAATTTTAATGCATGAATTATGCACAAATCTTCTTTTTATCTTATACTAGTAAGCGTGCACGTATCATCAAAGAGTCATGGTTCGCTCTCTCCTAACTTCTCTCACTACGGGAAAAGTGGCGGCGACAGTTTGCCCCTCCCTTTGTCCTCGAGATAGTGGGTCCCTGCATCCATATTCCACCGCTCCAAACGGGAGGGGTGATGCTTCAACTCCAGTGCGGTGAGGATGTCGTTGCACCAAAATAATACAACACGCTCTCGTCCACCTCCAAAAAATTATTGGCAACACACCATTCATGTCATATTTTTTTCTTTTAGGGGAAACAACAATCTATTAGTAAATAGTTTGCAATGTCATGTACAATCAGTTGCCTAACAACACACCTATGCTCTGACTTCGGCTTTCAACGTGTCGCTTCATCTCTAGATGTTTAGAGCAATAACACACCCCCTTTGTGGTAGCAATCATTGAAGTGGTTGGTCATTATTTTGTGAAAAAGAATTGAAAAGAATCGTCGTTTACCTTCACCCATTCATCCATTTTTCTCTAATCTTGACCACCTATCCAGTGTCTGGTCAGTTGTATTGTGTCAATCGCATCACGTGTACCTGCAAAATAGGTTTTTTGTACAATTGTCATGAGGTTGAGTTTCTGCATCAGTTCCCCTCATATTGGTGTTGCTTCAAAATAAACGTAAAAAGAGTTGATTCGTTTGATCAGAAAGTAAATACCATGGATCCAAACATCGTTGACGAATTGCTTGGAGCTTATAAGGTATGGAATGTCAAACTAATGGTAGTAAGGGCGTGCATGTTGAGAACATCTTGTCCTATATTATTTTTTGCGGATAAAAACTTGTATTACTCAAACAACGTCATCATGGCAATCTGCTTTACTACCTCTAGCGGGCTGAAACCTAACCAAATAGTATTTCTACTTTCAGAGTTAGCATACCTAGCCAACAAATCACCAACCAAATTCTGGCTACGGTTGATATGAATAATACAAGTCATATGAAAAGACAAAAGATGTTTGATCTCAGCAATTAATGATGCAAACACTGATCTGTCCAGATCCTTCTCCTTGAGCACGATCCTTCCCCTTGAGCACGTTCACTGCTCAAAGCGAGTCCAATTCCACACAAATAGGCAACTATGCTTCTTGTCCTATATGTTAATGAAGAAAAGAAAAGTTTGATTTCCTATGAAGTATTTAAGTAACCTTAAGATAAATATGAATTCATTCATAATCATTTTTACCAACAACTTTGAAACCACAGTCTCCCACACTTACAATTTTGAAAAATCAAGGCAGCCTAGAAACAGAAAAATGAGTTAATCCAAATACCTCAACCTTTTATGATTTAGTATATACCCTGCAAGACTATTCAAAATAGAGAAATCGGTTGCATATAGATAAGTGATTTTCTGCTAAAAAATAATGGTTGAAACTTTACTTAAAAATGCAATGCTCCAATTCAGCAAACACCAAATTTCCTTTTTTCCGGGAACACGCATGAGAATTGCATGTAAATCTATTAAGAAGGGGAGAGTGCACCAACCTAAAGAAGGCTAACAAGAGCAGCAGTGCCACAAAGTTTAAACAACTATAAAACAAAAGGATGACACAGTGTGAAGCTAAATATCATTGTCTCTTCAACAAAAATATTCATGAACAAATCTCGCTATAACTTAGTATTTTCTATTTATATGTGGCGTGTCAGTTTCAATGAACAAAATGAACAATGCATTTTCTAGATCTGAATTCTTAATCCGCAATTTATTAGAGATCCAATTTCTCAATTTTACCCATCGTCTTTAAACTCTGTGTTTTGAATGAAGGAAGGAAAGAACCATCTCCAAAACCCTTTCCCTCCTAAACTACCCACGCCATAAAATTTATTTCAGAAATTTTGTTTAGTGCGATGTCTAGAACGCAGAAGAACATTGTTGTAAATCGCTTGCACACTTGTCGTTGTTGTGCTCTTCTATCCTCAGTCTTCTGTTCACTTGCTGGTCCATGATTAGATGGTGAAAATAGAGCCCTTGATGGATGCGGTGCTGAGCGACTACACCCGTGTCGCAAGCGTCTGGATGCCTGCATGGTGGTCGTCGCCTTACGCGACGCAGTGGCCATCATCAGCGCCCGCTTGCTGGCTGCCCGCCTGCGACGTTGTCGCCATTCTCGACCTGCTTTTGGCGACCGTCCTCCAGGACAGTTGTGAGGACGCCCTGGTTGTCATCGGTGGGAACTTGATGGAGTCCCTAGAGGCCCGCAACTCCGCGAGGTGTGCGAGTGTCGGACATCGGCCTGCGCCATGCCATGGCCATCGTCCATGGTTGCGTGTTGGCCGATCGCATGCGTCACACAGTCACCATCGTTTGAGCTGCGTGAGGCGGCAATCCTCTGAATGGCATGCCTGACGCCGTGGCGTCTGTCCACGAGCTCGCCATCGTCTTGGTGGACGCCGCCCTCCGCGGGCATGCCGGCGTGCGGGTGGACGACTCCATCGCCCTGCTGGGCGCGGCCTTCCGCGGGAACGCCGCCGAGCAGGTGGACGCCGCTGTCCGCGAGCGTGTAGTCGTCCGGGATGCCGCCATCAGCGAGCATGCTGTCCTCCGCAAGTAAGGTATATGTCTTCCCAATTCCCACAAGTGGATATCTTCCATGACCATGAGCTTGATGGCGAGGAGAAGAGGCGCACGAAGATGTAAGGCGAAGAGATAGGAGGAGGAGGCTTGCGATCTGGAGTAATTAATGCGTGAGTTACGACGGAAGCGGAAGTAGAGGAGCTTAGTTGGAAAGAATCCCCGAAATATCTCATCCCGCAGATCATGGATTTTTTTGGTAAAAAAATTATACCAGACTAAACGGAACCAGGGTTAATTAGTTAGATTTCTTTCCTAAATAAAAGGTGCGCGACATGGTCTGCCGGCAGAACATCAAATCTGAACCGTTCAATTGACGGGCAGACCACCGGATCATTATGGGCTCTTATATTTTACTTAATCAAATGGATTTGAGGGTTCTGATTACCTCGTGTACATTTTGTGGGGTGTCTTTAGAGAAATTCATGTTTGCTCTTTTAATAGTAGTATAGATATAGATAAGTCATAGTGAATATCTGTAACTTTTCGTGAGTTATTATGCAAGTTATGTTGATCAATTAGTAGAATGTTCTCTGATATAATTTATATAACAATCTTTTTTTTTTGAAAATCTTAATTTGAGCGCGAAGGCCAATGGTACGCAGAAAACATTTCACGCCAAATGTTTAAATGGATTTTTGTTACTCCTAATTTTTTTTTCACATTAAGCTATAAGCATAACTTTGGAATATCAGATTTTCTACAAATGTTTTATGCAACATAATTTAATTGGGACGACAGATGAAGGATGTACCAAAATTTGGGAGGAATAAACGATCCACGTTTCGGTGGGGAGATTCAAAACCTACAAGGGTGGCATTTTTTCCCTGCCGTCCAATTCGAAGGAAAAAAGATGCGAAGCAGGCCCCTTGATTGCACGGTTTGAAGGCCCAGCCTGAAAATTTTATTTGTGAGTGGATGGACAAATTTTTTAGTACCACCTCACATAGATATGGGAGAAAATAATTCTATAAGGTGGACGAATAAAAAAATCCACCTTCCTTTATTAATAGGTATAAATTAAAACATCTACAGTCGGATACACCAAATCCTACCCCTCAAATGCCCGCAGACGCGCTCGGTTGCGTCTGCAGACAGTGACCGGTGACACCTGAAATTATCATATCCACAACCGGATACCGCAATTAAGAATCCTCAAATCCATACAACTACATGCAGGTGGAACCTAATCTTGAGCGGAGCTCGTTCGGCTCCGTCCTAACCATGTCCAACGGCTGGCTGCGTCCCTCGGAGTGTTGGTACGGTCACCGGCGAGGTAGAGTAGGAAATGGGACACACACTGACTCATGGGACTCGAGGCGCCGCCATCTCCCATGCCTTGCTCTTCCTCGTCAGAGCCCGTCACCTGCACATCGCAACTCGATGTGAGGTCAATGATGGATCCATCGTGGTTGGAGGCGAACATGTCCACCACGACGCGGTTGGGCACCTGGGGTTGTCGGCTACCCGTATCGGCGCGGGAGAGTGCAACTCCGCCTCGTCGACGTCCATCGCGAGGGCTGCCGCGACCTCCCGCACCCTCTGCCTCGCATGGCGGGCACGCCGTGCCATAGCCTCAGCGGACAGGCCATGGAAGGCCTCCTTGTCGGCGTGCCAACGAAGGGGATGCGCCTCTAAAGCGTCCGAACACCAGATAGAGCGCACCGCCTCTGGGGAGGCAGCGACGACGCCCCTCGCGCCGAGTCTAAGCTCCATTTGAGCGGACGCTATGAATTCTTGCTGGATCGAATCTGACGCTGTCGGGCGTTCTCCTCGCAGACGCGGCGGAGCGCAATGCGGACGACCATCTCCTCCTCGGGCTCAAGTAGGATGAGGTCCCAGTTCACAGATCGGGTGACGAAGGACTCGTATCCGCTGCCCGCCATGCCGGAGAAGGCCGGAGATTACCAGAAAGGGGCTTGGCGACGGAATGGAGTGGGGTGGCTACAATTTGGTCCGGCAAGAGGATGGGGATGGATATATATGGGGTCGGTGGGCAGCGTGGGCCGGATCTGACGTGGCGGACGCGCTCGGGTGCGCCCAGGCCTCTCCATATCCGCCTCATATTTGAGCTGGATATGCGGGGTGCCAGTCTACTCGGGTGATTGAGGCCGGCATGAGGCGTCTGTTTAGGTCGGCCTTTTTTGACCGGACAATGATCGGGATGTCCGCCTAGACGTTTAAGGTCGGTTTGAGGCGCCCAACTGTAGATGATCTTACATATTCTAGATCCAACAAGATCATTTCAAGTCTTCCTCGCTTAATGACCTTTTTAGGGAATACCATCATGATTGTGTATATTAGTTTGACATAATCGTTACATCATCCACAATTTTTTTTTTGAAACGGACATCATCCACAATTATAGTAGTAAGGAAATCAGGAGGGTCTCATCCAAGACAACATTCTGGCGACCCTCCGCAAACTTTTTAATAAAGAGTGTTTTATTAACTGAAATATAGCATTAAACGGACAGAGCATAATGAGCAATATTCGACCTCTTCATAGTTAGGAAGCACACGACCAAAGATGAGCAGTCTAACAAAAGAAATGCTAAAAACTGACATATCAGCAATAGCAAAGTCATATATGACCGATAGTATGCCTATGTCGAAGAAGATAGTGGAACGATCTGAAGTTTATGTTGCCATCCATATTGGATAAAAACCTTTCCGGCCACACCCTTCAACAGCATACACACCGCCTTGACAACAGTTGGTACTCCGCAAACTTAGTTAAAATATGCGCGGCTCCCTCCCTTAAGGCCTTAAAGATTTAACCCTACCTTGTGAACTGGTGAAAATCCTTTAGGCCTAACTCAGGATGAATAGGATCATTTACTGATCATGATTTTGTCCTCCACTCCAATAGATCATGGTCCCCCCCCCCTCCCCGCCTTGCCAGCGCCGGGAGGATGGGGAACTAGGTATACCGGTTGGAGTTTATAGGCCCGGTAACATTTTATTTGTTTGCCTGGACGTCCTCTGTGTTAGCCATGGCGCTAATGGCGTTGGTGGCAGTCATAGCTAGTAATGGCGTTGGTGAGATCTTTGCTGATGTTGGAGCTTGTTTCAAAAGTTTGAACTCCTACAAATATTTATCCTAGCTTCAGACCCTCCTCGATAGATCATTTTTGGTCTTCTTATCGTGGTTATCGGGCCAATAGTATTTACAATAATGTTCCTGCTTGCTCCATCATCGACTTTGGTGGGCGTCTCCCTGGTGATGTTGACAATGTAGTGCCCTCTTTGGCTTACGCCAATCGATAAAACTTGATAAAATGGAAGTCAAGGTTGGCTCATGTGCCTCCACTTGGAATGTTGTATCGTGTATCCTCCTCTCACTAGTCCCATTCTAAGAAACTAGATAAATAATGGCCCATGCGTTGCTTTGAGAAGTTATATTTCCTTTTTTTTCCTTCTAGAGTTGGCTTCTAATGCAGTATCCACGTTAAGCCACAATAGCCGAAAGAAAAGAGTCGTTGGATTATCGAGGATCAATCAACTCCTTTAGATATTGATAGTTAGGGCCTACGAGATGTCATATTTTTTGGTTAAAAGACAAATCTCTTGGTGAAATAATGTCTTTTTGTGTAAAGACACATCCCTTTATGAAAAGATGTCTCTTTGTGAAAAGGCACATTTTTTACAAAACGGTGTCTAATCGTGGACTCAGATATTAGAAACTGATGAAAAATCACGATAATTATTAAATTAGCACTTTACAAAATTCGGTTTGTAACTTTCCAAAAGATGCAACCACTAAAATTGTCTAACTCTGCAAGAAAACTAACGTAACCAAATTTAACATTTCACTTAGGCTATGCAGTTTGATAGCATTTGAACTTTGCAACTCTATACTTAAAATAAAATGCAATGTTTAATGTATGCACTGCTGCTTTTAGCATTGCTTAAACGGAACCATAGCTTTTTTCACGTGGGCTAGGCTCACCATCGACAAATAAATCAATCAGAATACAACACCAACACGTACGAGGTATTAGAGGCGGACATGGTAGAAGAACACAACGCATTACAACGTTGGTTCACAGCAGAACAGGTAACATGGACGCCCCGTTCTTAGATGAGACAAGTGCATATTTCAACCCTGAACTTTTGCCCTAATCTAATTTACAACCCCGAACTCCAATACCGTCTAAATTACAACCCCCAACTCTCAAAACCGGCTAGGATTCAACCCTCCCCTCTCTGTTGACCTGTTTTGACCTGGTTGACCAGTTTTGATCAGTCAACAGGTCCAGTCAGCATGCCATATCAGCCAAAAATGCAAAATTTCCAAGGAAACAATCTGTAAAATCGAAGAAAATCCAGGAAAAGAAATAAGAAATCCAATTTCCGAAAAACAGGGAAAATAAAAAAAGAATTTCCAAAAAAAATTCCAGAAAAAACCCAAAACCTCAAATTCCTGAAAAAAGTATTTCCAGAAAAAAAAACCCCAAAAATCATTTTTTTTCTATTTTCCCTAGCTTTTTTCACGATTTTTTTTCGGAATTTTGCTTTTTCATTTTTTTCCTGATCTTGTAGATTTTTATTTACTTTTTCTTGAAATTCTGAAAAAAGAATCTAACATGGCATGCTGATTGGACCTGTTGACTAGTCAAAATTAGTCACCCCAGGTCAAAACCGGTCAACAGGGAAGGGAGGGTTGAATCCTGACCGGTTTTGAGACTTGGGGGTTGTAATTTAGACGGTATTGAAGTTCGGGGTTGTAAATTAGACTAGGGCAAGAGTTTGGGGTTGAAATATGCACTTCTCTCTTTTTAGATGGAAGTCCGATTGAGAAGGTGAACACATATTGTCGTCGAGTTAGTAAATTCGAAAAGATAGATGAACTTACAATGTAAGCATTTGATTTCATGGTTGCAACGGGACATTGACAGACCCACACACATCATGACGACCCAAAAAAAAGTAAAAAAAAACGGTGGGCAGACGGCGCCCAAACATGTGCGCAACCATCGATCGATGCGGAATTGATCATCGATCGATCATGTGGCGGCGCCAGAGAATTCTCCTCCTCCGTGCACGCTTTGCCCACGGCGGCGACGCGGTCGAAGGACGGCAGGAGGTCCTCTAGCGTGTCGGCCATGTCTTCCATCTGTCGCTCAATCTCCAGGAGGCGAGGTGGGACGTCGTGGAAGGGCAGGAGGCGAGGCGGGACGTAGTGGAAAGGCCAGCACTGCGCGCGGGCCGGTCTCCGCGCATGCGTTGGATCAAAGCAACCGATTGCCTCTTATTCGTCTCGACTCAACAAGGCCACAAAAATTCCCCTCCTGCCCCTCAACCCCCCCCCCCTCTCCCCCATCAGAAGCTATGACGTCATCAGAAGCTAGGGCGTGTCCGCTTCTAGCACATCGCGTGTCAGGCAACAATTTACCGATGTCGGTTCCAGCTCTGGGCTTCCCTAGCTCTAGCAAAAGGTCGTCGTGGTTCCAGCATCTGGCAAACCAGTTGCAGCACCCCGCATCTGGCGTGGTCACCACTGGCAGCTGCGGGCTTCCAAGATTTGCCACTGTGATTCTAGCATCTGGAAACCACGGTTCCAACATCTGTAACCGTGCGTTGGAGCACCGCTGGCACTACACAACGCAATCATCGTTGATGCAGCCCACCATCGATGCGGTGCAACCACCATGGCAACTCCTCGCGCTGCCGCTGGTCACAACCCCTGGTCTTCGTCCTCGCTCTCTCTTTTGCAGCAAAAAAACAACATGGATGGGGGAGGGGGGACGAGGGTAGGGTGAGCGGTCGGTGCTGAATCTCATGGAGGGGATTTTCACCCACGGAAGAAACAGAGAAAAAATGAAGGGATGAGAGTGACGGGAGGAAGGGGATAAGGGAGGGAGAAAGAAAAAAAAAGGAAAAAGGCTGGAGGAATAAGTGACCGACCGCCGGGGAGGCAGTGCGTGCCAGCGAGGATGCGTGGCGACACAACGTGCATGCAGCCCAAACTCGGCGGGCTGGCCGAGTGGAAGCGTTTTCCTAGTGGAAAGCTAGCTAACGCATACCCCTCGCTCCCCCGCATGGGAACTTGGGTCGGCCCAGGTGCAAGGCGAGGCTCCCCTCTTTTATTTAGTTATTTTATTTTTTGTTTCATATCTTTTTTCTATTCTATTTTTTGTGTTTTTTCTTTTAAAATGCTTGCAATTTTGAAAAAAATAAATTTTAAAACTGTTCATTCATTTTACAAGGAAAAAATATATCAAATACTTCAAAAAAGTTCTCAAATTTAAATAATGTTCTTCAATTTTAAATAAATGTCCATACCTATAAAAAATGTTTGTGAGTTTAAAAAAACGTTCACAAATTCAAAACAATTCATGAATACAAAAGATCATTAAAATTTCTTGTTAATATTTTATTTTTTCATGAATTTTAAATATTATTTGAAATTTCAATATTTTTTATGAATTTAAAAAATGTTCAAAAACTTGAAAAATATGCTTATTAATATGAAAACTGTTTGATAATTAAAAGAATGTTCATAGGTTTGAAATATGTTCATGCATTTTAGAAACTTTTCCAAATTCAAATAATGTTCACAAATTTAGGAAAGAAATCAAAATTTGATAAATATGTTCATGAATTCATTACGAATTTGTGAATTCAGAACTTTTTTGCGGGTTCAAAAATCATACATAATTTTTTTAAATGGTCACAACATCAAGAAATAGAAAATAAAGCAAAATAAGTTTTTAAATAAAATAAAATTAAAAAGAAAAAGAAAAACCATGTGAAAAAATAAAATAAAAAGGAAAAAGTGGTTCAAGGAAGGTTCTAGAACCTTTCCAAAATTGGGTGCAAAGAAAAGGAATGGGCCGACCCTTACAAAGGACGTGCCGCGCGAGAGGGTACGCTGTAGATCGCTATCCAGCGACCGGCGCACGAAATAGAAACTGCCTCTACACGCACCCCTGCAATTCTGCGACTACTCCTCATCAATGATCTTCATCAGCGTGGGCGCCTCTTTTCCACCCACCCAGTGAGCACACGATCAGCTCATCTACATGTGCACAAGGAGACATCATGTAGGCCATGCATCATTGAGTCAAGCCACAACCCAAGGATTAATCTTTTTTTTAGAATACACCATGGAAAGATGTACTAGCAACATGCCAACATAGAAGAACTGCCTAGCTGCTGATTTTTTTTGATAAAAGAGAGCATACTCTCTGATTTCTATTACCAGAAACCACATTGTCTTATAAGGAACCGCGCTAAAAACAAATGAAAGGCAGCCACTGCCAATGATGCATCTAATTCCTATCTAAGGGGGGTCATCGGAGAAACGAGCCATCCCTCCCCTCCCCAGTCCCCCCTCCCAGGAATCAGATCTAAGTCCCGAGTTTGAAATAGACTTAGAACCAGCTAAACGAGTATCAAGGTCCTTACAACAGAGACACAACCAAGTACAACATTTTTATTACAGGCAGTAGAGGTGTAAGAAGTCGGGAGAAGATCCATTTAGGGCCAAGCCGCTGATACAGTGCCTTTGGGCATATACTTCAAACACCACGACTACGACAACAACAAACTCGTCTAGTTGAAAATCAAGCTACAAATGGCAATGGGGCAAGACCTATAGATCAAGGACCGTGATACGTCTCCGGCGTATCTATAATTTTTGATTATTCCATGCTATTATATTATCTGTTTTGAATGTTTTATATGCATTTATATACTATTTTATATGATTTTTAGGACTAACATATTAACGTAGATCCCAGTGCCAATTTTCATTTTTTTCTCCTTATTTTAGAGATTCACAGAAAAGGAATACCAAACGATGTCCAAACGGAATAAAACTTTCGCGATGATTTTTCTTGGACCAGAAGACACCCAAGAGACTTGGAGTGCAAGTCAGAAGAGCCGCGAGGCGGCCACAAGGGTGGAGGGCGCGCCCAGGGGTAGGGCACGCCCCCAACCTTGTGGGCCCCTCGTAGACCTCTTGACCTAAATCTTCCTTCTATATATACTCTTATACGCCAAAACATCCAAAGGAGCCACGCAACCACTTTTCCACCGCCGCAACCTTCTGTACCCGTCAGATCCCATCTAAGGGCCTTTTCCGGCATCCTGCCGGAGGGGGAATCGATCACGGAGGGTTTCTACATCAACACCATTGCCTCTCCGGTGAAGCGTGAGTAGTTTACCTCAGACCTACGGGTCCATAGCTAGTAGGTAGATGGCTTCTTCTCTCTCTCTCTCTTTGATTCTCAATACAAAGTTCTCCTCGATGTTCTTGGAGAGCTATTCGATGTAATACTCTTTTGTGGTGTGTTTTGCCGAGATCCGATGAATTGTGAATTTATGATCAGCTTATCTATGAATATTATTTGAATCTTCTCTGAATTCTTATATGCATGATTTGATATCTTTGCAAGTCTCTTCGAACTATCGATTTGGTTTGACCAACTAGATTGGTTGTTCTTGCAATGGGATAAGTGCTTAGCTTTGGGTTCAATCTTGCGGTGTCCTTTCCTAGTGATAGTAAGGGCAGCAAGACACGTATTGTACTGTTGCCATCGGGGATAAAAAAAATGGGGTTTTCATCATATTGCTTGAGTTAATTCCTCTACACCATATCATCTTGCTTAAAGTGTTACTCCGTTCTTTATAAACTTAATATTCTAGATGCATGCTGGATAGCGGTCGATGTGTGGAGTAATAGTAGTAGATGCAGAATCGTTTCAGTCTACTTGACACGGATGTGATGCCTATATTCATGACCATTGCCTTAGATATCGTCATAACTTTGCGTTTTTCTATCAACTGCTCGGTAGTAATTTGTTCACCCACCGTAATGCTTTATATCTTGAGAGAAGCCTCTAGTGAAACCTATGGCCCCGGATCTATTTTCCATCATATAATCTTCTGTTTTCCATCATACAAGTTTCCGATCTACAATTCTAGTTTTCTATTTACTTTCTTTGCAATCTTTTACTTTCCGTTCCATAAACCAAAAATACCAAAAATATTACTTTGTCGTTTATCCATCTCTATCAGATCTTATTTTACGAATAACCGTGAAGGGATTGACAACCCCTTTATCACGTTGGTTGCAAGTTGATGTTTGTTTGTGCAGGTATTCGGTGGCTTGCGCGTTGTCTCCTACTGGATTGATACCTTGGTTCTCAAAACTGGGGGAATTACTTATGGTACTTTGCTGCATCACCCTTTCCTCTTCAAGGAAAAAACCAACGCAAGCTCAAGAAGTAGCAGACCGCACCTCGACCAACATGAGATACCTTAACACAATCCCAACCACATCTCAGGATGGGTCAACGCACTGTCCACCCTTCGGGCCTAGGAATCGGTAAATGAACAACAGGGATGAGCTGGAATCAAAGAAGGTGTCGCCCAAGAGTAACCCGTGACGACGTAAATTGCGCCTCGAGACCTCATACCCATAGCAGTAACCATCATTGGACGCCATATTGCCTTAATCCTTGCCGAAGAGCTGACAAAGCTACCACTTCCAACAACAACTCCGATGGCCTTCATGAGCACCTAGGCAGCATCTCCAAGGAAGGGACGACGTTGTCACACTGCAATGGTTGTTGTCATCATCTGCAATGGTTGTTTTCGCACAGATTTCTCCCCAGCTAGTCTGGACCACTAGAAGACCACCGATGCAGCTCCATCCAAAGGGGAGGAAGCAAGCTGTCGTCTTGGAACCCGTTGCAAGGAGGAGAGCCACCTCCTGTTGATGGCGGGGAGGGAGATGCCAGGGGACATGGCCATCGCCACACCAGCCAACACCAAAGCCGCCAGGCCCAGCCACATTAGCTCCGAGGTCATCTTGTCATCTCCCACCACCTGCGCCTCTACCACGTCAAATCTGGAGTCCACCCAGAGCCCCGCCTCACTTGATAACCTCCACCCAATCAACCGTCGGAGTCCACCACGCAGCAAGAAGGGCCACATTCGCACTGCCAACGACACCGAGTAGGGTGACACCACGAAGCCGCCATCGCCCCGCTCCCAAACGATTGTATCCACCACTCCACAAATGCCAGTGAAGGGCCATGTCGCCACCTCTCACAAGCCAGCACGGACTTCGTCGGCGGTCCCTCAAGTGACAAGTGGCAAAAAAGCGAGTGGGGGGAAGGAAGAAGGAGTCGTGGTATGATCTAGGGTTTCCTCCTGCCAGAGGAAGGCGACGTGAGGGGTGGGGTGAGGATTGATCTTCGATCTTGGATGATGTTAAAGTTTTTTTAATGGCACTAAGTGATTTGATCCGAGCCGTAACTAATTGTTCATGTTTTGTTCAAAATTGTCGAGACAGAAAAAAAGACAACCGTCCGTTTGTGTCGGCGCATTGGACCGTAAATTTTGTCCGCGTATCGAAACATATGCGAACGGACCAAATGCGTCCATGCAATGGAGTTGGCCTTAGCATCATTTTTTTATATACTCGTCATCTGAGAACCATCATGCATGAACCTCCGTGTACCTTGGATTTAAAACCATTAATCATAGCTTTGCTCGGGAATGACGTTTTGGCACACGGGAGCATGCGCTCTTAGTTTTTAAAATATATTTTAAATGTATTTTGAAATGTCAAAAAAATCCAAACAAAAAATATCGCGTACATCTTGATATTATACATGCTCATAAAGTCGTTTCGCGAAAAACCGATAAGTTATGCATCGCATGTGAAAAAGACAAATTCTGGTGTTAACAAGTGCTTTTCACATGACATCTTTTTGTCTTATTTATACAAGCCACAAAAAATGTTGGTTTTCTCTTAAACTTGACATGCACACATATAATATCGAGATGAATGCGCCAGATTTTTGTTTAGATTTTTTATTTCACACTTTGAAATATTTTTTCCGGTGGCAGAAGCGCGCGCTCCCATGTGCCAAAGCGAATTTCTGAGCTCCACTTCTACTTTCTTAAACGGAACCATAGCTTTTCACTTGGAGCTAGGCTCCCCATGGACAAATAAATCAATCAGAATACAACACTACGTCACCCACAAAAAAAAAAGAATACAACACTACGTATGATGTATAATAAGAGGCGGATACGGAAGAACATGTTACAACGTTTTTTTTTTTGAGAATCAAGAGCTTTATTGATTTATAAGTAGTGGGAGTACATTCCTTCATCACAAGCCGTGAGGAAGGCTGGAGGAATTACAGCATTTAGCGCTGAACAATTCACGCACACATCACGATCCAAAAAACGCACCCAAACATGTGGGTATCCATCGATGGATCAGGTGGCGGCGTGGGCGTTGGGCGACGCCAGAGATTTCCCCTCCTCCCTGCACTTTTTGCGCAGGGCGACGATGCGGTCGATGGACGGCTGGAGATCCTGCAGCGTGTCGGAGACGTCCTCTGTCCGTAGTTGTAGCTCCCTGAGGCGAGGCGGGACGTCGTGGAAGGGCCGCTCGTCGGCCATCGCGTCTCGCTCCAGCTCGTCGGCGACGGTCCAGAGCTCGGCCGGCCGGAACCTAATCCCGGCGAGACAGCGCCGTGCCTCGACGCACTCCTCCATTGCGGCCAGCAGGAGCTCCTCCATGCTAGCTTCGGTCGACCCGGTCCGAGCGTACGTTCTCTCCTTGGTTACTGCTGCTTGGAACTCGGCTCGAGTCTGGTCGTGGCGATGCAGCACAAGGCCGGCGTATAACGTGGTATATATAATCAGTTTTGCTAAAGCACATCTAAATGTGTCATAAATATTGCACATCTAAGTCCTATGTCATTGATCTTACATTGAGATTCGTGTGGATATTTCTTTTTTTTCTCTTATGCTTGATTCACTTATTTAGATGTGCAATAACTAGAGCACATCTAGATGTGCCCTAAATACACCCATATATAATCACAACGTGGCTGGGCGCGAGTCGGATCCGGAATCGACAACTCGGACAGGAGAAATTCAAGACGCGTACGTACGCGTCATAGCTTGGTCCAGTCTATCCCGTATACGTGATGGATCGGCCTAGCAAGGTCTTTTCTGGGCTCCTGGCCCAAAACAATTCTCTTTGCATAAATTATTAAAAAAATAAAAATAAAATATTTTTTTTTTAAAATATGTCTTAAAAAATTATTGTAAAAATGAAAAACTGCCCAGAAAATACTATGTGTACAAAAACAGAAAAAATAACAAATGACATGCAGTAATGAAGATATTCAGTAAAAGAACAAGTTGTGAATGTAACAGCATCCCCAACAAATAATGTAAAACTTGGTCCCTAAGAGCACCTACAACCGGACTTGGCAAATCTGGCCCCTCAAACGTCACGGGCGCGCCCGGGCCCATCCGCTGACACTGACCGGGCACCTCTCATATTTGCCATCCTGCATCCGCGTATCTCATATCCGGCGTCTTATATCCATACTACCCATGCACACATTGATCTATCCTACGTGATTAGACGACATACAATAAAATTGAGCTGCAAAGAAACACAAGATTGGCTGCAAACAGATAAACATACTTCACCACATCCAAAAGATCATAGTTTTTCCACGGACAAGTTCATAAACTTCTACAGAATGATATAAACATTGAGGAGGAGGCGTGCCGGAATCACCACTTCCTCGCTGGGCCTTTGCCCTTCCGGTCGCCGTCGTAGTTGTAGGCGTCCATGGCTGGTGGAGGGTCTTGGTCGTCGGACGACTAGCTGCAGTTGTCGCCATCGTCAGAGTCGAAGTCGGAGAGGACGATGAGCCCCTTCATCCGACGGACCGCCCTGTCCTGCTCCCGCTTCAGCCTTACCACCCGAGCCTTTTTCGCTACTGCCTCCTTCGCCTCGCGCTCCGACTGCTCAATGGCTAGAGCACCTTGGCGTTCTTCCATCGGAGGCGGCGAGCGTCCGTCTCCGCCATCGTGAGGGAGCGGCGGTACACCCAGGCGAGGAGACGCGCATCCTCGTCAGCGTCCAGCTCCGTCCCACGGCGGCGGTGCGCGGACTGCTCCACCGCCTCCCTCTCCCGTGCACGCTGCCTCTTGCAACGCGGGCCTCTGACTCTGGAGTACGCGTGCGGACTGGAGGCGCGGGCACAAGCACCCAACGCTGGCCGCGTGCAGAAGCGGCCGGCGGGGGAAGGAAACGACGCGGGCCGACGCGGACTGTGCTGACCGGGCGCCGCTATGCGTTGGCCGGGAGGGGCCAGCTCCAGCATCCGTGTTGCACCGTCGCGAGAGGTGGAGCGACGCTCCACATTCGGAGCTGCCGCCGGTCTCCACCTTGGATCGCTCCAGCACAGAGCGGAGGGCCATCTCCTCCTCGTAGTCGAGCTCCAAGCCAGAGTGGTTGTCGGAGCCGCTCATGATGGTGGATGGGATCGTTACTAGAGAGGTAGAGGAGTGGACGGACGGAGGGAGAGAGTGAGCTAGGGTTTGAGCTCGCCGTCCGGATTGGTGTTTTTTGTGGGGTCCGTGGTGGGCCGGATGATACGTCTCCAACATATCTACTTTTCCAAACACTTTTGCCCTTATTTTGGACTCTAACTTGCATAATTTGAATGGAACTAACCCGGACTGACGCTGTTTTTAGCAGAATTATCATGGTGTTATTTATGTGCAGGAGCAAACGTTCTCGGAATGATCTGAAACTTCACGGAGCCACTTTTCAGAAAATAAGAAAAAATACCTACCAAAGATGAAGGCCAGGGGGCCCACCACCTTGCCATGAGGGTAGGGGTGCGCCTGCCCCCCTAGGGCGCGCCCCCTACCTCGTGGGCCCCATGTTGCCTCTCCGACTCCAACTCCATCTCTATATATTGAGTTTCGATGAGGAAAAAATCAGAGAGAAGAAATCATCGTGTTTTACGATACGGAGCCGCCGCCAAGCCCTAAAACCTCTCGGGAGGGCTGATCTGGAGTCCGTTCGGGGCTCCGGAGAGGGGAATCCTGAAAGGATCGATATGGTTGACTAGAGGGGGGGGTGAATAGGCAACTACCAATTTTTAACTTTTCTTTATCAAATTAAACTTTGCATCGAAGTAGGTTGTCTAGATGGGCAACTAGGTGAGCAACCTATATGATGCAATAACAACAAGCATACAAGCAAGCAAGAGAAGTAACACTAAAGAATTTGCACAAGTAAAGGTAAGAGATAACGAAGAGTGGATCCGGTGAAGACGAGGATGTGTTACCGAAGTTCCTTCCTTTTGAGGGAAAGTACGTCTCCGTTAGAGCGGTGTGGAGGCACAATGCTCCCCAAGAAGCCACTAGGGCCACCGTATTCTCCTCACGCCCTCACACAATGCGAGATGCCGTGATTCCACTATTGGTGCCCTTGAAGGCGGCGACCGAACCTTTACAAACAAGGTTGGGGCAATCTCCACAACTTAATCGGAGGCTCCCAACAAAACCACGAAGCTTCACCACAATGGACTATGGCTCCGTGGTGACCTCAGCCGTCTAGGGTGCTCAAACACCCAAGAGTAACAAGATCCGCTAGGGATGAGTGGGGGAATCGAAAATCCCTTGGTGGAAGTGTAGATCGGGGCCTTCTCAACCACTCCCGAGCAAATCAACAAGTTTGATTGGCTAGAGAGATAGATCAGGCAAAAATGGAGCTTGGAGCATTTAATGGAGCTTGAGCAATAAATGGAGCTTGAGGAGGAAGAGGTAGGTCAAAGGGAAGAAGGGGACCCCCTTTTATAGTGGGGGCAACGATCCAACCGTTGCCCCCACCAACCAGCCCCGCACAGGGCGGTACTACCGCTAAGAGGGGGCGGTACTACCGCTAGGTCAGCGATACTGCCGCTCCAGCCAGCGGTACTGCCGCGCAGAGAAGACTAGTAGGGAAAAGGACCCAACGCGGTAGTATCGTGGTGGTAAGGGCGGTACTACCGCTCCTGAAACGGTACTACCGCCTCTACAACCGCAACTAGTGCCGCAAAACCCGACACGAGAAAAAGAGCCCTCGAGTCGAGGCGGTAGGAGCCATACAGCCCAGCAGTACTACGGCAGCGGGGTCACGGGCGGTACTACCGCTGCGGAGCGGAACTACCGCTTGTGACCCTTCGGCCGTACTACCGCTGGTAGTGCGGTACTACTGCTGGGACACAGAAGAGAGAGAGGATCTCTCCAAAGAGGCTGAGGACGAGGCGGTGGTGCCAGGCACCCCAGCGGTACTACTGATGTGGAGTCACGGGCGGTACTACCGCTGCGGAGCGGTACTGCCGCTTGTGGCTCCTCAGCGGTACTATCGCTGGGTTGCGCGGTACTACCGCTGGGACCCATACATGACAAAGAAAAGAAGAGAGATCTCTTCAATGGAATGGAAGAGCTCGGAGGGTGAGAAGCTGATGTGTACGTGTTGATTCCACCCATGCAATACCGCAGCGGACCCCCTCTTGATAGTACGGTGCCCTCTACACAACTAGTCCACCGAGAGAGAAACGAAAGAGCTACACCGTCTTGAAAGACACTTCGAAGGGAAGAAAACGTCTCGTGCCAGGGATGAATCTGTGAACTACTCAAAGCACATGATTAGTTCGCAAACATGTTGTCATCAATCACCAAAACTACCTTGAGAGAGATATGCCGTAACAATCTCTCCCTTTTTGGTGGATTGATGACAACTAGGTATTTGCACAAGGAAAAGATATAAACGAGAAAACTAAGAACTACAAAATATAGACGGGCTCCCCCAAAATGTGTGCGCCTAGAAAGAGGAGCAAAAGGAAAGCAAGACATACACATCCGGATCAACACTCCCCCTATATTTTATAGTCCAACAAACCTAAGCACAAGATATATGAGAGAAGAGTATATAACAGGAGAAGCATGCAACTCATAATATACTACAATACTGAATAGACATAAGTAATAAGGTAGCGATAGGGAGCATATGTCTCACACCATATGTCTAGAACTTAGGTCTCACGGGCACCAAACCAAACCAAACAGAGACACCGTGAGAACACACAAGAAAACACAAGACGACACTACAACAAACTCAAAGCCCGGCAAGACAAATCCCTACACTCTCTCCCCCTTTGGCAGCGAGACACCAAAAAGGGAAAAAGATCGATGCTATGACTCCAGGTGATGGCAAGCTGAGGATCTCAAACATCATATCTCAGCGTGATCGTCTGCATCTCCGTCGTTGGTCGAAAACTTCTCGGCGTCGGAGTCGGTCCAAGGGCAATGCTGATGAATCCACTCCTCCTCTTTAGTGATCTGACCCTCAGATCCACTGGCAACTGTCGCTCCCATATGACGCATGACCTCCTTGTGGCGCACCCTGGCATGCTTCTCCGCCACATGAGTCATGTACTGACCATGAGACTCCATGCAGAAAGCTTCTTCAACTTGCGTTTAAGCTTCTGTGCCCATGACGGTTCTGTACTAGAGGGCCCAAAGTCCTCCTCGTGATCATCAGTGGCAGCCCCACCCTCGGTCCCCATGGCAGCAGCAGCAGACGGACCCCCTGGTTGAGGCGCTGGGGTGACCCAATTGTCCTTTTTCCTCAGACGCTTGATCTCATGAGAAACCAAGTCTCCAGTTTCTAGCAACACTCTGGGATAGATCTGTGCCCAGGCCCTCTCAATGAGCCTCATGATGAATGGACCATATATCGGGCACTTGCGCTCAGACACGGCAGAGAGAAGTTCAGACCACATGACATGAGAAATATCTAGGCTCTCTCCAGTGTTTGCTTCCTTCTCATGCTGACAGAATAGAAGCATGTCCACGAGATAAGAGTGGACCATATCCAGATTCCCGATGCAAGGAAAGAGAGTCTCACGGAAGATACGATGAAGAATGTCCAGATACGGAGACAACTCATAGGTTTTCTTCTCAGTCACTGGGTGAACTTTCACAGTGCAGTAGGGCCAAAGGGCTTGCTTGTGGGTGGACATATCATTGCGGTGAGGGCGGAAACCGACTGGAGTCTCAAGCCCGTGATCCACCACATCAAGTAACTCCATGAAAGCCTTCCACTTGACGGAAAGCAGCTTGCCATTGGTCATCCATGTCAGAGTTCTGTCAACATCTGTCCCAAGATGAACGGTGGCAAAGAATTGAGCCACCAAATCTGCATCGAAATCCTTGTTGAATTGCATGATCCTGAGAATGTTCAGCTGAGTGCACATCTGAAGGGCTTCGCCAAAGTACTCCGGGTCCTTCTTCATAGCATCAGTGTCAATGGAGCGAACATCAACAAAGAGATTCTTCTTGGCCTTGATCACATCAAAATAAATGGCAAACTGAAAACGGTTCCAGAACGGGCGGTTAACCAAAGTGGGTTCTTGGTCCACCTCATAGGGATTGCGGCGACGCTTTTCCCAAAACTCCTTGTTGGTCATCTCAGTCACAGTCTTCCCCTTTGGCTTGTTGGCGGATCTCTTCGATTGCTGAGGAGGTGGAGGAACACTTGCGGATGCACTTGCTGGAGGCGGTTGGGTGCTCGAGGAACCACCGGCTGGCTCAGAGGTGCGGTAGCGTTTTGATGTTGCACGCCCGGGGTTGATACGGTGAGCTTGATTCTTAGAATGGTCATCACCTAGAGCCAAACACAAGAACACGCAAAACAACCAGAAAGAACGAGCATAAGCCAACAAACACAACAAAAAGGATCAAGGTAATGCAGGAATATGATGGAATTTGGCATGCAGCGGTAGTACCGTGACATGCCCGCGGTAGTACCGCCCAAGCGGTAGTACCGCACCAGAGAGAGCGGTAGTACCGCTCGAGGTCAAGCGGTAGTACCACTCCAACGAGAGCGGTAGTACTGCTCGAGGCGGAGAAACAGCGGTTTCCTACATCACGAGGCGGAGAAACAGCGGTTTCCTACTACCGTGGTCAGATCTGGCACTACCGGCCTGCCAAATTCAAAAATATTCCTACCAAACTCTAATCGAGATAGTCTAGTTGCCTTCTCCAACCAACTCAAGCCTAGATTTAGCCAAAAATCTAGAGGTGCAACCACCATTGCCCCTAAGAAACAAGATCTGAAAACAAGACAAAAGGAGAGAAAGAACGGGGGCAATACCGGCATCCATGGCAAGAGGACGAGGTGGGGATCGACTCCACCAAAGGAAATGGAGAGGGACGCCCCAAAGACGGAGATCCGCCGGAGCCCTCCCGCGGCGAGTTTAGGCTGGAGAGAGGAAGAGGAAAGAGGGGGCGAAGCGAATGGGTATGGGGGAGAAGAAACCTCCCCCTGCCCCGATATAACCCCCTGGTCTCGTCCCTCAGCGGTAGTACCGTGCTGGGGGCGGTAGTACCGCTTATGAGCTGTAGTACCGCGCACCACCAGCGGTAGTACCGCCCAGCACGCCACGGCAACCTAACAACATGGCTTTTGCTCGAAGGAAAACCAAAAAAACGGCAAGAAAAGAGAGCACACCAGCAAACGACCAAGACACACCTCTTCAAAAGAGGGCGGTGGCCGAGGCCACCTATGTTTGAGTCAAGAGGTATGGCGTCGCGAAGATTTTAACCTTCGGCCCATGACCAAAACTCGTCTTTGAAACACAAGTACCATCAACAATGGCTAAAGTGAAAGACTTGATCAATTTATGAATAATGGGGGGAGGGAGAGTTCATTGAGAGAACAACACTCCCCCTATGTCCATGCCTACACCTAAACTAGACAGCAAATTGAGCGTGGTGGGGTGTGCAAGGGTTCAAGCCACATTGCTCGAATCAATGATATTTAGCTCATGCCTTAACTCGCGAAATCTTGCTTCATCCAAGGGCTTCGTGAAAATATCTGCAAGGTTGTCATGAGTGTTGACATAGTTGAGCTCGATCTCTCCTCGCCTAATGTGATCCCGGATGAAGTGATACCGAATCTCAATATGCTTCGTCTTGAAGTGTTGCACCGGGTTGAGAGAGATCTTGATGGCACTTTCATTGTCACACCAAAGAGGCACTTTGTCACAAGTGACACCATAATCCTTTAAAGTTTGCCTCATCCATAGGAGTTGTGCACAACAACTACCGGCGGCAACATACTCCGCCTCAGTGGACGAGAGAGACACACAACTTTGCTTTTTGGAAGACCAACTTACCAAAGAGCAACCAAGGAATTGGCACCCTCCGGAAGTGGACTTCCTATCCACTTTGTCTCCCGCCCAATCGGAATCCGAGTACCCTACAAGCTTGAAGTTTGATCCTCTTGGGTACCATAAGCCAAAGTTTGGGGTATGAGCCAAATATCGAAAGATTCGTTTGACCGCCACATAGTGACTTTCCTTAGGTGCGGCTTGAAACCGTGCACAAATTCCCACACTCAACATGATGTCCGGTCTAGATGCACAAAGGTAAAGCAAGGATCCAATCATGGAACGATATACCTTTTGATCCACCACTTTACCATTGGGATCTAAGTCAAGTTGGCACTTGGTGGGCATTGGAGTGGAAGCCGGCTTGACGTCACTTAGCTTGAATCTCTTGAGCATGTCTTGAGTGTATTTGGATTGATTGATGAAGGTTCCTTCTCTTCTTTGCTTCACTTCGAACCCTAGAAAGAACTTCAACTCTCCCATGGAGGACATCTCGAACTTTGAGGTCATGAGAGCGGCAAATTCCTCATTGAAAGCTTTGTTAGGAGAACCAAAGATAATGTCATCAACGTATAATTGGCACACAAACAACTCCCCTTTGACCTTCTTAGTAAAAAGAGTGGGGTCGATTAGCCCAACTTCAAAACCACGGTCTTGTAACAACTCGGTAAGGTGGTCATACCACGCACGTGGGGCTTGTTTAAGGCCATAGAGTGCCTTATCGAGTTGATACACATGATCGGGAAAGTAGGGATCCTCGAACCCGGGGGGTTGCTTGACGTAAACCAACTCATTAATAGGACCATTAAGAAAAGCACTTTTCACATCCATTTGTTGTAACTTAAAGTTATGATGAGAAGCATATGCAATCAACATGCGAATGGATTCAAGACGAGCAACGGGAGCAAAGGTTTCACCGTAGTCGATACCCTCGACTTGGGAGTAGCCTTGTGCTACCAAACGAGCCTTGTTGTGAATGATAATCCCATGGGCATCTTGCTTGTTCTTAAATATCCACTTGGTTCCTATGACATTGTGATTCCCGGTTGGTCTTGGCACCAATCTCCACACTTTGTTGCGCTCGAAGTTGTTGAGTTCTTCATGCATGGCATTGAGCCAATCCGGATCTTCTAGCGCTTCATAGACCTTGTGGGGTTCCACACAAGAGACAAACGCGTGATGCTCACAATAATTTGCTAATTGTCTACGAGTGCTTACCCCCTTTCTTAAGCTTCCAAGCACATTCGTCATGAGATGATCCTTGGTGGAGAGCTTGGAAGCAACCTTGGCGGCACGACGCTCTAATTCCTCCTCGGGGGTGAGACGAGGAGTAGTCACTTGATCATCTTGAGCATCGTCTTGGGCTTGTTCTTGTTCTTGAACTTGCTCGGAGGAGAGAACTTGATCTTGGGCATCACTTGATGAGTCAACACCGTCTTGAGCGTGATCTTGCCCTTGGTCATGTTCTTGAGGGCCTTCATGTTGTTCTTCGAAAGCGTGTGGGCCTTGGGTTGGTGATGGCTCCACTTGAGTGGAGCTTTGTCCTTCTCCTTCGGACACAAGGGGTTCCTCAATGGGTAGGATAAAGCCAACACCCATTCTTCTTATGGCTTGGGGAGGAATTTCATCACCTACATCACAAGTGCCACTTTGCTCCACTTGGGAGCCGTTATTCTCATCAAACTCCACGTTACACGTCTCCTCAATAAGTCCCATGGATTTATTGAGGACACGGTAAGCATGAGAGTTTGTAGCATAGCCAACAAATATGCCCTCATAAGCTCTAGCCTCAAATTTAGACAACCGAACACCTTTCTTGAGAATGAAACACTTACACCCGAATACCCGGAAGTACTTGAGATTGGGCTTGTTACCGGTGAGTATCTCATATGGCGTCTTGTTCAAGCCCTTGCGGAGGTAGAGCCGATTGGATGCATGACACGCGGTGTTGATGGCTTTGGCCCAAAAGTTGTACGGAGACTTGAACTCCGCCATCATGGTCCTTGCCGCATCCATCAACGTCCGGTTCTTCCTCTCCGCAACACCATTTTGTTGAGGGGTGTAGGTGAAGGAAATATGCCCTAGAGGCAATAATAAAGTTATTATTTATTTCCTTATATCATGATAAATGTTTATTATTCATGCTAGAATTGTATTAACCGGAAACATAATACATGTGTGAATACATAGACAAACAGAGTGTCACTAGTATGCCTCTACTTGACTAGCTCGTTAATCAAAGATGGTTATGTTTCCTGACCATGAACAATGAGTTGTTATTTGATTAACGAGGTCACATCATTAGTTGAATGATCTGATTGACATGACCCATTCCATTAGCTTAGCACCCGATCGTTTAGTATGTTGCTATTGCTTTCTTCATGACTTATACATGTTCCTATGACTATGAGATTATGCAACTCCCGTTTGCCGGAGGAACACTTTGGGTGCTACCAAACGTCACAACGTAACTGGGTGATTATAAAGGAGCTTACAGGTGTCTCCAAAGGTAGATGTTGGATTGGCGTATTTCGAGATTAGGATTTGTCACTCCGATTGTCGGAGAGGTATCTCTGGGCCCTCTCGGTAATGCACATCACATAAGCCTTGCAAGCATTGCAACTAATAGTTAGTTGTGAGATGATGTATTACGGAACGAGTAAAGAGACTTGCCGGTAACGAGATTGAACTAGGTATTGGATACCGACGATCGAATCTCGGGCAAGTAACATACCGATGACAAAGGGAACAACGTATGTTGTTATGCGGTCTGACCGATAAAGATCTTCGTAGAATATGTAGGAGCCAATATGGGCATCCAGGTCCCGCTATTGGTTATTGACCGGAGACGTGTCTCGGTCATGTCTACATTGTTCTCGAACCCGTAGGGTCCGCACGCTTAAGGTTTCGATGACAGTTATATTATGAGTTTATGAGTTTTGATGTACCGAAGGAGTTCGGAGTCCCGGATGAGATCGGGGACATGACGAGGAGTCTCGAAATGGTCGAGACGTAAAGATTGATATATTGGACGACTATATTCGGAGTTCGGAAAGGTTCCGAGTGATTCGGGTATTTTCCGGAGTACCGGGGGGTTACGGGAATACGGGGAAGAGTATTGGGCCTTGATGGGCTTTAGTGGGAAGAGGAGAAAAAGGCTGCGCCCCCCCTCCCCTCTAGTCCGAATTGGACTAGGGAAAAGGGGGCCGGCCACCTCTCCTTCTCCTCCTATTCCTTCTCCCTTCCTCCCCTCTTGGTGGACTCCTACTAGGACTTGGAGTCCTAGTAGGACTCCCTATCCTGGCCGCACCTTTGCCTTGGCCGGCCTCCTCCTCCTCCATCCTTTATATACAGGGGCAGGGGCACCTCTAAACACACAAGTTGACACAAGTTGATCCACGTGATCTATTTCTTAGCCGTGTGCGGTGCCCCCTGCCACCATATACCTCGATAATACTGTAGCGGAGTTTAGGCGAAGCCCTGCTGCTGTAGTTCATCAAGATCGTCACCACGCCGTCGTGCTGACGGAACTCTTCCCCGACACTTTGCTGGATCGGAGTCCGGGGATCGTCATCGAGCTGAACGTGTGCTCGAACTCGGAGGTGCCGTAGTTTCGGTGCTTGATCGGTTGGATCGTGAAGACGTACGACTACTTCCTCTACGTCGTGTCATCGCTTCCGCAGTCGGTCTGCGTTGGGTACGTAGACAACACTCTCCCCTCGTTGCTATGCATCACATGATCCTGTGTGCGCGTAGGAAATTTTTTGAAATTACTACGAAACCCAACAGTGGCATCCGAGCCTAGGTTATTTATGTTGATGTTATATGCACGAGTAGAACACAAGTGAGTTGTGGACGATACAAGTCATACTGCCTACCAGCATGTCATACTTTGGTTCGGCGGTATTGTTGGACGAGACGACCCGGACCAACCTTACGCGTACGCTTACGCGAGACCGGTTCCCTCGACGTGCTTTGCACAGAGATGGCTTGCGGGCGACTGTCTCTCCAACTTTAGTTGAACCAAGTATGGCTACGCCCGGTCCTTGCGAAGGTTAAAACGGAGTCTATTTGACAAACTATCGTTGTGGTTTTGATGCGTAGGTGAGATTGGTTCTTACTTAAGCCCGTAGCAGCCACGTAAAACATGCAACAACAAAGTAGAGGACGTCTAACTTGTTTTTGCAGGGCATGTTGTGATGTGATATGGTCAAGGCATGATGCTGAATTTTATTGTATGAGATGATCATGTTTTGTAACCAAGTTATCGGCAACTGGCAGGAGCCATATGGTTGTCGCTTTATTGTATGCAATGCAATCGCGATGTAATGCTTTACTTTATTACTAAACGGTAGTGATAGTCGTGGAAGCATAAGATTGGCGAGACGACAACGATGCTACGATGGAGATCAAGGTGTCGCGCCGGTGACGATGGTGATCATGACGGTGCTTCGGAGATGGAGATCACAAGCACAAGATGATGATGGCCATATCATATCACTTATATTGATTGCATGTGATGTTTATCTTTTATGCATCTTATCTTGCTTTGATTGACGGTAGCATTATAAGATGATCTCTCACTAAATTATCAAGAAGTGTTCTCCCTGAGTATGCACCGTTGCGAAAGTTCTTCGTGCTGAGACACCACGTGATGATCGGGTGTGATAGGCTCTACGTTCAAATACAACGGGTGCAAAACAGTTGCGCACGCAGAATACTCAGGTTAAACTTGACGAGCCTAGCATATGCAGATATGGCCTCGGAACACGGAGACCGAAAGGTCGAGCGTGAATCATATAGTAGATATGATCAACATAATGATGTTCACCGATGAAACTACTCCATCTCACGTGATGATCGGACATGGTTTAGTTGATTTGGATCACGTGATCACTTAGAGGATTAGAGGGATGTCTATCTAAGTGGGAGTTCTTAAGTAATATGATTAAATTGAACTTAAATTTATCATGAACTTAGTCCTGGTAGTATTTTGCAAATCATGTTGTAGATCAATAGCTCGCGTTGTTGCTTCCCTGTGTTTATTTTGATATGTTCCTAGAGAAAATTGTGTTGAAAGATGTTAGTAGCAATGATGCGGATTGGATCCGTGATCTGAGGTTAATCCTCATTGCTGCACAGAAGAATTATGTCCTTAATGCACCGCTAGGTGACAGACCTATTGCAGGAGCAGATGCAGACGTTATGAACGTTTGGCTAGCTCAATATGATGACTACTTGATAGTTTAAGTGCACCATGCTTAACGGCTTAGAATCGGGACTTCAAAGATGTTTTGAACATCATGGACCATATGAGATGTTCCAGTAATTGAAGTTAATATTTCAAGCAAATACCCGAGTTGAGAGATATGAAGTCTCCAACAAGTTCTATAGCTAAAAGATGGAGGAGAATCGCTCAACTAGTGAGCATGTGCTCAGATTGTCTGGGTACTTCAATCGCTTGAATCAAGTGGGAGTTAATCTTCCAGATAAGATAGTGATTGACAGAATTCTCTAGTCACCATCACCAAGTTAGTAGAACTTCGTGATGAACTATAGTATGCAAGGGATGATGAAAATGATTCCCGAGCTCTTCGTGATTTTGAAATCAACGAAGGTAGAAATCAAGAAAGAGCATCAAGTGTTGATGGTTGACAAGATCACTAGTTTCAAGAAAAGGGCAAAGGGAAAGAAAGGGGAACTTCAAGTAGATTGACAAGCAAGTTGTCACTCCCACGAAGAAGCCCAAAGATGAACCAAAGCCTGAAACTGAGTGCTTACACTGCAAAGGAAATGGTCACTGGAAGCGGAACTACCCTAAATATTTGGTGGATAAGAAGGATGGCAAAGTGAAAAAGGGTATATTTGATATACAGGTGTTTGATGTGTGCTTTACTAGTGTTTATAGCAACCCCTCGGTATTTGGTACTGGTTCAGTTGCTAAGAGTAGTAACTCGAAACGGGAGTTGCAGAATAAACAGAGACTAGTTAAGGGTGAAGTGACGATGTATGTTGGAAGTGGTTCCAAGATTGATATGATCATCGTCACACACTCCCTATACTTTCGAGATTAGTGTTGAACCTAAATAAATGTTATTTGGTGTTTGCGTTGAGCATGAATATGATTTGATCGTATTTATTGCAATACGGTTATTCATTTAAGTAAGAGAATAAACTGTTGTTCTGTTTACATGAATAAAACCTTATATGGTTACACACCCAATGAAAATGGTTCATTGGATCTCGATCGTAGTGATACACATATTCATAATATTGATGCCAAAAGATGCAAAGTTAATAATGATAGTGCAACTTATTTGTGGCACTGCCGTTTGGGTCATATCGGTGTAAAGCGCATGAAGAAACTCCATAAAGATGGATTTTCGGAATCACTTGGTTATGAATCATTTGATGCTTGCGAACCGTGCCTTTTGGGCAAGATGACTAAAACTCCGTTCTTCGGAACAATGGAACGAGTTACTGACTTGTTGGAAATAATACATACTGATGTATGCAGACCAATGAGTATGAAGGCTCGTGGCAAGTATCATTATTTTCTGACCTTCACAAGATGATTTGAGCAGATATGGGTATATCTACTTGATGAAATATAAGTCTGAAATAGTTGAAAGGTTCAAAGAATTTCAGAGTGAAGTTGAAAATCATCGTAACAAGAAAATAAAGTTTCTGCGATCTGATCGCGGAGACAAATATTTGAGTTACGAGTTTGGTCTTCAATTAAAAACAATGTGGAATAGTTTCACAAACTCACGCCACCTGGAACACCACAATGTAATGGTGTGTCCGAACGTCATAACTGTACTTTATTAGATATGGTGCGATCTATGATGTCTCTTACCGATCTACCACTATCATTTTGGGGTTATGCATTAGAGACAGCTGCATTCATATTAAAAGGGCACCATCTAAATCCGTTGAGACGACACCGTATGAACTATGGTTTGGCAAGAAACCAAAGTTGTCGTTTCTTAAAGTTTGGGGCTGCGATGCTTATGTGAAAAAGCTTCAACCTGATAAGCTCAAACTCAAATCGGAGAAGTGCATCTTCATAGGATATCCAAAGGAAACTATTGGATACACCTTCTATCACCGATCCGAAAGGCAAGACTTTTGTTGCTAAATTCGGAAACTTTCTGGAGAAAGGAGTTTCTCTCGAAAGAAGTGAGTGGGAGGAAAGTAGAACTTGATGAGGTAACTATACCTGCTCCCTTATTGGAAAGTAGTTCATCACAGAAATCAGTTCCTGTGACAAATACACCAATTAGTGAGGAAGCTAATGATATTGATCATAAAACTTCAGATCAAGTTACTACAGAACCTCGTAGATCTTCCAGAGTAAAGATCTACACCAGAGTGGTGTAGTAATCATATTCTGGAAGTCATGTTACTAGACCATGATGAACCTACGAACTATGAGGAAGCGATGATGAGCCCAGATTCCACGAAATGGCTTGAGGCCATGAAATCTGAGATATGATCCATGTATGAGAACAAAGTGTAGACTTTGATTGACTTGCCCGATGATCGGTGAGTCATTAAGAATAAATGGATCTTCAAGAGGAAGACGGACGTTGATAGTAGTGTTACTATCTACAAAGCTAGACTTATCGAAAAAAGGTTTTTGACAAAGTTCAAGGTGTTGAATACGATGAGATTTTCTTACTCGTATCGATGCTTAAAAGTATGTCCGAATCATGTTAGCAATTGCCGCATTTTATGATTATGAAATTTGGCAGATGGATGTCAAAACTGCATTCCTGAATGGATTTCTGGAAGAAGAGTTGTATATGATGCAACCGGAAGGTTTTGTCAATCCAAAGGGAGCTAACAAAGTGTGCAAGCTCCAGCGATCCATTTATGGACTGGTGCAAGAATCTCGGAGTTGGAATATACGCTTTGATAAGTTGATCAAAGCATATAGTTATTGTACAGACTTACAGTGAAGCCTGTATTTACAAGAAAGTGAGTGGGAGCACTACAACATTTCTGATAAGTATATGTGAATGACATATTGTTGATCGGAAATAATGTAGAATTATTCTGCAAAGCATGAAAGGATACTTGAATAAAAGTTTTTCAAAGAAAGACCTTGGTGAAGCTGCTTACACATTGAGCATCAAGATCTATATAGATAGATGAAGACGCTTGATAAGATTTTTCAATGAATACATACCTTGATAAATTTTTTTGAAATAGTTCAAAATGGAACAGTCAAAGAAGGAGTTCTTGCCTGTGTTGCAAGGTGTTAAGTTGAGTAAGACTCAAAGCCCGACCACGGCAGAAAATAGAAAGAGAATGAAAGTCATTCCCTATGCCTCAGTCATAGGTTCTATAAAGTATGCCATGCTGTATACCAGATCTATTGTATGCCATACCACTGAGTTTGGCAAAGGAGTACAATAGTGATCTAGGAGTAGATCACTGGAGAACGGTCAAAATTGTCCTTAGTGGAATAAGGATATGTTTCTCGATTATGGAAAAAGGTTCGTCGTAAAAGGTTACGCCGATGCAAGTTTGACACTAATCTAGATGACTCTAAGTCTTGATCTAGATACATATTGAAAGTGGGAGCAATTAGCTAGAGTAGCTCCGTGCAGAGCATTGTAGACATAGAATATTTGCAAAATACATACGGCTCTAAATGTGACAGACCCGTTGACTAAGCTTCTCTCACGAGCAAAACATGATCACACCTTAGTACTCTTTGGGTGTTAATCACATAAGCGATGTGAACTAGATTATTGATTCTAGTAAAACCCTTTGGGTGTTGGTCACATGACGATGTGAACTATGGGTGTTAATCACATGATGATGTGAACTATCGATGTTAATCACATGGTGATGTGATCTAGATTATTGACTCTAGTGCAAGTGGGAGACTGAAGGAAATATGCCCTAGAGGCAATAATAAAGTTATTATTTATTTCCTTATATCATGATAAATGTTTATTATTCATGCTAGAATTGTATTAACCGGAAACATAATACATGTGTGAATACATAGGCAAACAGAGTGTCACTAGTATGCCTCTACTTGACTAGCTCGTTAATCAAAGATGGTTATGTTTCCTGACCATGAACAATGAGTTGTTATTTGATTAACGAGGTCACATCATTAGTTGAATGATCTGATTGACATGACCCATTCCATTAGCTTAGCACCCGATCGTTTAGTATGTTGCTACTGCTTTCTTCATGACTTATACATGTTCCTATGACTATGAGATTATGCAACTCCCGTTTGCCGGAGGAACACTTTGTGTGCTACCAAACGTCACAACGTAACTGGGTGATTATAAAGGAGCTCTACAGGTGTCTCCAAAGGTAGATGTTGGGTTGGCGTATTTCGAGATTAGGATTTGTCACTCCGATTGTCGGAGAGGTATCTCTGGGCCCTCTCGGTAATGCACATCACATAAGCCTTGCAAGCATTGCAACTAATGAGTTAGTTGTGAGATGATGTATTACGGAACGAGTAAAGAGACTTGCCGGTAACGAGATTGAACTAGGTATTGGATACCGACGATCGAATCTCGGGCAAGTAACATACCGATGACAAAGGGAACAACGTATGTTGTTATGCGGTCTGACCGATAAAGATCTTCGTAGAATATGTAGGAGCCAATATGGGCATCCAGGTCCCGCTATTGGTTATTGACCAGAGACGTGTCTCGGTCATGTCTACATTGTTCTCGAACCCGTAGGGTCCGCACGCTTAAGGTTTCGATGACAGTTATATTATGAGTTTATGAGTTTTGATGTATCGAAGGAGTTCGGAGTCCCGGATGAGATCGGGGACATGACGAGGAGTCTCGAAATGGTCGAGACGTAAAGATCGATATATTGGACGACTATATTCGGAGTTCGGAAAGGTTCTGAGTGATTCGGGTATTTTCCGGAGTACCGGGGGGTTACGGGAATACGGGGAAGAGTATTGGGCCTTGATGGGCTTTAGTGGGAAGAGGAGAAAAAGGCTGCGCCCCCCCTCCCCTCTAGTCCGAATTGGACTAGGGAAAAGGGGGCCGGCCACCTCTCCTTCTCCTCCTATTCCTTCTCCCTTCCTCCCCTCTTGGTGGACTCCTACTAGGACTTGGAGTCCTAGTAGGACTCCCTATCCTGGCCGCACCTTTGCCTTGGCCAGCCTCCTCCTCCTCCATCCTTTATATACAGGGGCAGGGGCACCTCTAAACACACAAGTTGACACAAGTTGATCCACGTGATCTATTCCTTAGCCGTGTGCGGTGCCCCCTGCCACCATATACCTCGATAATACTGTAGCGGAGTTTAGGCGAAGCCCTGCTGCTGTAGTTCATCAAGATCGTCACCACGCCGTCGTGCTGACGGAACTCTTCCCCGACACTTTGCTGGATCGGAGTCCGGGGATCGTCATCGAGCTGAACGTGTGCTCGAACTCGGAGGTGCCGTAGTTTCGGTGCTTGATCGGTTGGATCGTGAAGACGTACGACTACTTCCTCTACGTCGTGTCATCGCTTTCGCAGTCGGTCTGCGTTGGGTACGTAGACAACACTCTCCCCTCGTTGCTATGCATCACATGATCCTGTGTGCGCGTAGGAAATTTTTTGAAATTACTACGAAACCCAACAGTAGGGTGCGGAATATTGATGCTTGATTCCCTCATCACTAAGAAATTCATCCAAGGTGTAGTTCTTGAACTCGGTGCCGTTGTCACTTCTTATTGTCAAGATCTTTGCATTGTGTTGACGTTGTGCTTCATTTGCAAAGTCAATGACAGTTTGTTGGGTCTCGCTCTTCCTATTGGAGAAATACACCCACGTGTACCTTGAGTAGTCATCCACAATCACCAAGCAATACTTCCTACCTCCAAGACTATCGAAGGAAGGAGGCCCAAAGAGATCCATGTGAAGGAGCTCCAAAGGCCTCTTCAAATAAATGACAGTCGTGGGAGGGTGAGCCTTCTCATGTAGCTTTCCTTCGATACAGGCACTACAAGCACGATCTTTGGCAAAACTAACATTCGTTAGTCCACGGACATGGTCCCCCTTGAGGAGACTTTGCAAAGATCTCATATTGACATGGGCTAAACGGCGATGCCAAAGCCATCCCACATCAACTTTAGCCATTAGGCATGTCGCGGTTTTAGTGGGTCGCTCTGAAAAGTTAATCACGTATAGACCGTTCTCGACATGCCCAACAAAGACTACTTTAAGAGTCTTGCTCCACAAGAGGGTCACGGTATCGATATCAAAGAAAGTGGCAAAGCCCATGATTGCAAGTTGACGAACCGAAAGTAAATTGTATGCAAGGGACTCAACAAGCATGACCTTCTCGATCGTGAGGTCATGAGAGATGACCACCTTGCCAAGTCCCAATACCTTAGAAGATGAGGCGTCACCCCACTCGACATTGGTGGGCATAGATAGAACCTTGTGCACATCCACCACCAATTCCTTGCTTCCGGTCATATGATTTGTAGCTCCGCTATCGAGCAACCATGATCCCCCACCGGAAGCAAACACCTACAAGAGATCAATGCTTGGTTTTAGGTACCCACTTTGTAATGGGTCCTTTGATGTTAGTAACAAGGGTCTTTGGAACCCAAATAGACCATTCAATGTACTCTTTAAGAGAACCAACAAATTTGGCATAAACATGCCCATCACTAGCACGACATAACACATAAGAAGGGTTAAAATCGCCGGCTTTGTTGGGAGGGGTGGCATTGCCCTTCTTGACATTGCCGCCCCTTGTAGCGTTCTTTTTCTTCTCCTCGAGGCACCCTCTCCCTCCTTCACAAAGGTTTGCATGAGAGTAGGTGGTCTTTTGGTCTTGTCATTCTTCTTCTTGTTCTTGGAGTCAGGCACGTACCCAACCCCTTCCTTGGCCACAACTCCCTTTTGGTTGATCAAGAGATCGTTGAGGTTCTTCTTGACTTGTATGCACTTCGCAAGACCTCTCTCAAGTTGCTCCTTCAACTTAGCATTTTCCTCAACAAGATGTATATGCTCACAACACGGGTTAGTAGCATTTGCATTGTCAATTAAAACCATATGAGGAAATGTTGCTTTCTCCTTACTTAGCTTCACTTGGAGTTGATCATGAGACTCCTTGAGACTAGCATGAATACCCTTCAAGGCCTTGTGGGCCTTGTCAAGTATATCAAACTCCTCTTTGAGTCTAGCAAGATCAACCCCGAGTTTGGCCTTCTCGGAATTTAGCACACGAGAACCAACAAGAACATGATCATAATCGTTCTTTAACTTAGCATGATCAACGTTGTGTGACTCCTCAAGAGCCAAACGAAGACCACGCTCTTCCTCAAGAGCATTGGAAAGATCCAAAATCTCATCGGCATAGTCACGACTACGCCCTTCCATCTTAGTGATGGTATCTTCGTGAGCCTCGATCATGTCATTGGCTTCACCAAGTTGTTCCAAGAGAGAAACAAAGTGCTTCTTGAATTTACCCTTAAGTTTGCCCATAAAGGCCTCGAACTCATTTGCCTCCACATTAGCTCCCTCATGTTCATCAATGCTATCCGTCGAAGAAGGATGATTAATGATGGTAGTTTTGATGTTGGGGGTTACCTTGTTGGTGGCTTTAGCCATGAGGCACTTGGCGGTGATGCTCTCATTGGGTGAGTCGAAGAGAGACACCCGTGGAGTCGTTGCAATGGCAACGGAGGCCATGGCAACCGACTCATCACTTTCATCATCGTCATCATCCTCATTGTACTCTTCTTGTACCACCAATGCCCTGGGAGGCGTCTTCTTGGTGAAGTTGCTCTTGTTGGGGAACGACTTGGCCTTGTCCTTTCGGATGAGCTTGCCACCATTGTCTTCCCTCTTCTCATACGGGCATTCCGCAACAAAATGACTCACGTTGCCGCAATTGTAGCAAGTCCTTACACGTTGCTTGCCCCTCGTGCCACTTGAGTTGTTTTTGCTAAAGTTTGGCCTCGAGTTTTTCTTGCTCCAAAATTGCCTTGAAGCAAGTGCCATGTGTTCATGATATGCATACTTCATATCTTCGGGGTTGCTCTCCTCTTCTTCCTCTTCTTCTTCTTCAACGGTGAGCTTGGCCTTCAATGCAAGGTTAGGCCTCTTTGCCCTTTGAGAACGAAGCACCGCATTGTCGGCGGTCTTGTCCAAAATGTTCATGGCCACAAACTCATCCAACACTTCGCTTGAGGTCAAAGTGTGGAAGTCCGGTCTTTGACGAATGACGGAGGACATGGCCTTGTGATAGGGCATCATTGCCTTGAGGAATTTGCGCTTGATCCAATTGTCATCCGTGTCCTTGCTCCCGTGATCTCGTAGTGAGACCGCGAGTTTGGTTACTCTCCGATAAAGCTCACGAGGTTCTTCATCTTCTTTCATTGCAAACTCATCGGCCTCATCTTGTACCACTTCATAGTTGGAGCGTTGAATGCTTGCGCTTCCCCGGTAGAGAGAGACAACACAATGCCATGCATCTTTGGCCAAGGCGAAGGGACGAAGATGAGGTAGGTCTTCGGGTGGAATTGCATCTTGGATGATGAAGAGAGCATTCTCATTGAATTGATTGTCCGCGGCTTCTCGAGGAGTGAAGTTGCTTGAATCATGCGGATAGAAACCTTCTTCAATGATTCTCCAAAGGTTAGTGTTCACATGATTTAAATGACGTTTAAAGCGGTAAACCCAAGAATCAAAGTCCTCATTTTTCACAATCTTAGGGGGAGGACCGGCATGATTCAAATGAGTAGAAGGAACCGGTCCACCATAAACAAGTGGTGGTTCCACATGAGCAAAGATGCCGGTGCCATTTTTACCACTAGAAGACGGAGCCTTTTCACTACTAGCTTCCCCCTTGTCGGGGATAACATCCGTCACCTTGTCGGTGGGATCACCCACTTTCAACGGTGCGGTGGAAAGTTTAAGCCCCTCAAGAAATTTAGTAAACATGCTTTCAACCTCGGTCGTCATGGAGGTCTTCAATGTCTCTAAGGCCACATTTAACTCCTCACGAGAGACCGAGGTTCCCCCATCGCCCGTAGACGAGATCGTATTCACACCGGAGTGTTCCTCCACACCGTCTACGGTATCAACCATACTCTTTCGATGGTAAAGTCCTTAATAAAGAGACAAGGCTCTGATACCAATTGAAAGGATCGATATGGTTGACTAGAGGGGGGTGAATAGGCAACTAGCAATTTTTAACTTTTCTTTATCAAATTAAACTTTGCATCAAAGTAGGTTGTCAAGATGTGCAACTAGGTGAGCAACCTATATGATGCAATAACAACAAGCATACAAGCAAGCAAGAGAAGTAACACTAAAGAGCTTGCACAAGTAAAGGTAAGAGATAACCAAGAGTGGATCCGGTGAAGACGAGGATGTGTTACCGAAGTTCCTTCCTTTTGAGGGAAGTACGTCTCCGTTAGAGCGGTGTGGAGGCACAATGCTCCCCAAGAAGCCACTAGGGCCACCGTATTCTCCTCACGCCCTCACACAATGCGAGATGCCGTAATTCCACTATTGGTGCCCTTGAAGGCGGCGACCGAACCTTTACAAACAAGGTTGGGGCAATCTCCACAACTTAATCGGAGGCTCCCAACAAAACCATGAAGCTTCACCACAATGGACTATGGCTCCGTGGTGACCTCAACCGTCTAGGGTGCTCAAACACCCAAGAGTAACAAGATCCGCTAGGGATGAGTGGGGGAATCGAAAATCCCTTGGTGGAAGTGTAGATCGGGGCCTTCTCAACCACTCCCGAGCAAATCAACAAATTTGATTGGCTAGAGAGATAGATCGGGCGAAAATGGAGCTTGGAGCATTTAATGGAGCTTGAGCAATAAATGGAGCTTGAGGGGGAAGAGGTAGGTCAAAGGGAAGAAGGGGACCCCCTTTTATAGTGGGGGCAACGATCCAACCGTTGCCCCCACCAACCAGCCCCGCACAGGGCGGTACTACCGCTAAGAGGGGGCGGTACTACCGCTAGGTCAGCGGTACTGCCGCACCAGCCAGCGGCACTGCCGCGCAGAGAAGACTAGTAGGGAAAAGGACCCAACGCGGTAGTACCGCGGTGGTAAGGGCGGTACTACCGCTCCTGAAACGGTACTACCGCCTCTACAACCGCAACTAGTGCCGCAAAACCCGACACGAGAAAAAGAGCCCTCGAGTCGAGGCGGTAGGAGCCAGACAGCCCAGCGGTACTACGGCAGCGGGGTCACGGGCGGTACTACCGCTGCGGAGCGGAACTACCGCTTGTGACCCTTCGACCGTACTACCGCTGGTAGTGCGGTACTACTGCTGGGACACAGAAGAGAGAGAGGATCTCTCCAAAGAGGCTGAGGACGAGGCGATGGTGCCAGGCACCCCAGCGGTACTACTGATGTGGAGTCACGGGCGGTACTACCGCTGCGGAGCGATACTGCCGCTTGTGGCTCCTCAGCGGTACTACCGCTGGGTTGCGCGGTACTACCGCTGGGACCCAGACAGGACAAAGAAAAGAAGAGAGATCTCTTCAATGGAATGGAAGAGCTCGGAGGGTGAGAAGCTGATGTGTACGTGTTGATTCCACCCATGCAATACCCCAGCGGACCCCCTCTTGATAGTACGGTGCCCTCTACGCAACTAGTCCACCGAGAGAGAAACGAAAGAGCTACACCTTCTTGAAAGACACTCCGAAGGGAAGAAAACGTCTCGTGCCAGGGATGAATCTGTGAACTACTCAAAGCACATGATTAGTCCGCAAACATGTTGTCATCAATCACCAAAACTACCTTGAGAGAGATATGCCGTAACAAATCCGTCGCCATCGTCATCATCAACCATCCTCCATCACCAATTTCATGATGCTCACCACCGTGCGTGAGTAATTCCATCGTAGGCTTGCTGGACGGTGATGGGTTGGATGGGATCTATCATGTAATCGAGTTAGTCTTGTTAGGGTTTGATCCCTAGTGTCCACTATGTTCAGAGATTGATGTTGCTATGACTTTGCTATGCTTAATGCTTGTCACTAGGGCCTGAGTGCCATGATTTCAGATCTGAACCTATTATGTTTTCATCAATATATGAGTGTTCTTGATCCTATCTTGCAAGTCTATAGTCACCTATTATGTGTTATGATCCGTTAACCCTGAAGTGACAATAATCAGGATACTTACCATTGATGACCGTAGTTTGAGGAGTTCATGTATTCACTATGTGTTAATGCTTTGTTCCGGTTCTCTATTAAAAGGAGGCCTTAATATCCCTTAGTTTCCGTAAGGACCCCGCTGCCACGGGAGGGTAGGACAAAAGATGTCATGCAAGTTCTTTTCCATAAGCATGTATGACTATGTTTGGAATACATGCCTACATTATATCAATGAACTGGAGCTAGTTCTGTGTCAGCCTAGGTTATGACTATTACATGATGAACCGCATCCGGCATAATTCTCCATCACTGATCCATTGCCTACGAGTTTTCCTTATATTGTTCTTCGCTTATTTACTTTCCCGTTGCTATTGCTATCATCACTACAAAATACCAAAAACATTACTTTTACCACTGTTACCTTTTGCTACCGTTACCACTATTATCATATCACTTTGCTACTAAACACTTTGCTGCAGAAATTAAGTTTCCAGGTATGGTTGAATTAACAACTCAGCTGCTAATACTTGAGAGTATTCTTTGGCTCCCCTTGTGTCGAATCAATAAATTTGGGTTGAATACTTTACCCTCAAAAACTGTTGCGATCCCCTATACTTGTGGGTTATCAAGAATATTTTCTGGCGCCATTGCCGGGGAGCATAGTTCTATTCTTTGAGTCACTTCGGATATATATCTGCTTATCATTATGAAGAACTTAAGAGATCCAAAAACCAAGATCTATCCCTCAACTACGAGGGGAGGTAAGGAACTACCATCTAGCTCTGCACTTGATTCACCTTCTGTTATGAGTAAGCTTGCGACACCTACACCTGCTTCTGCTATTCGTTCTGATATGTCGCATGTTATTGATGTAACACCCCAGATGTAAAACTTCCATAATTGGAGATGTACCCAGCCTTGTCATGTTCAATACTAAGTGTTTTTCCTCCTTGTGGGTTTCATTTTGGGTTTGCCTTGTTTCCTTTCTTGCCTTGTCTTGTCTTTACTTTCCATCATGTTGCATCATTGGCCTCATCTTAGTGTTGCATTTGTGCTTCTTGTCATGTTGCATTTCATCATCCCCTTCATGTGCATTATGTGTTTCATGCATGGTATATTGTTGCTTGACCCATGTGTGATCCGTACATGACCATCTCTATGCATCATCACCTCTCCTCCTTTTTCTTCCTTCTTTCTTTTTGGAAGTGCCGTCTTGTTCTCCTCTATAAATGTTCATCTTCTCCATATAAATCTTGCTACATGTCCAGAAACCCCCTACCAAATTTCACCTCTTTTAAAATTGTTTTGGTTGGGTTCAAAAATGCATCAAGTTTGAATTTTATTCAACCTTGCTTTATTTTTCTACCTCTAAAATTGTCCATACCAATTTATTTAAATAGAGCATATTTCCAGGAGCTCAGGGATATATTTGTTTCTGCCAAATACATCTCCTACCTCCCTGACCTTTTCCTTTCTTCAGCTGTGATTTTAAATGTTTAGAATTTTAGAGGAAAAGGAGAGGACCTTCCCAGCACAGCTACTTGGGCCTTTTCTCACACCCGCCCAGCCATCCACCCTCACCGCAGCCCAGACAGCCCACGCGTACAGGAGCTTCGTCCTCCTGTACGGCAGGCCATCCAAAGCAGCCACGTCGGCACGCCAGATGATTTGACGGCTGGAGCTCGTCCCTATACCCTATAAAAGACGTCCCCAGTGCCCTAGGGTCTCCCCTCGACCGATCCCCTCCTCTTCTTCCCTCTCCGCCGCCTAGGTTAGCGCCACGCGCCTCGCCGTCGCCCTGCCCACCATGACCCGAGCGAGCAAGAGCTCGAGCTCGGGTTAGCCGTCCACGTCACGCCTCCGACCCGCCTGTTGCCGTCGAGAGGACCGTCAAGTACCTCTCCGCCCTCTTCTTCACGCACGCACCGCTACGGCCCCTGGATCGACTACCACGACGACATCTTCTCCCTCTGCTTCGCGGACAGCAGCCCCACCAAGTTCAGCGCTCCCTCGCGTCATCTCCGGCTCGTCTCCGTCGACCCCATCGTGTCCTAGGGTGAGCTGGGTAACGCACCAACCTCTCCCTTTTCTTTCCATGGCATATAGGACCCCGTGAGGCTCGATCGATCCGTGTCTTTGCTGTGCTCACGGTGCTCCGGCGAAGTCTGCAGTTTTGTTGTGTGTACTTGCTGCAGCGCGCCCGCGCGTCCCCGTGCTCCGGTTCCCACCTAGCTGCGTTCTCCTCGCCACGGTTGCCCGTGTGCACGCTCGCACCCCGCTCGCCTCGCTTCGCCTCGCCTCGCCAGCTTCAGAGGAAGCTCGCTCGGCCTCTGCACCGACGGTACCAAGCCAAGCTCGCCATGAGCTCGTGCTCGAGTTGAACCCAACGCGTGCACTCTCGCAGCAGCTCCGCATGCACGCGCTACACCCCCTCCGTGTCCGCACCCCCGCCGGCACACCACCTCGCCGGATACGGCCACCTCGCTCGCCGGCATCGTCGTCGTTTTCTTTTCTGTATGTGTAGAGGAGACTAGCCAGACCTCTCGCTAGTACTTAAGGTGTCCGGTCTTCTTCATGCCAAATATGAGCGCCTAGCCCAGTGGCAAAGGCCACGCTCTAACTCCAGGGAGACCTGGGTTCGATCCTCCCCTGGTGCGGTTTAAAACCCCCCTTTTTTGCATTATGCGTGAGTATGACAGCAAAGCCCCACCTGCCATACTAAAACCCCCCTTTTTTGCATTATGCGTGAGTATGACAGCAAAGCCCCACCTGCCATACTAACACTCCACAGGGCACCACATGTCATCCTCACCCCCTCCTCTTATTTCTTTTATTATTTTTTCTTTATTCCAGCGCTTTCCATTTCGGGAAAGATACCTTATTCCAGTTCAGGCAAGTCCATTTCTGGACATTTCCAAATAAGGAAAATGTCATTTCTGTCAGCTACCTTTTTAGGCAGTGTTTGACTTATTGCATTTATGGGGATTTTTCTACAGTAACCCCACATATTATATATGTTTTTGGGGTAGAAAAATCCCACCAATCTAGTGGTGGCATTAGTTTATGCATTTGAGCAAGTTCATGAATATGTCATTTTACCTCATGATGCTGTTTTGTCATTTTTGTGTGATTTATTTTAAGCATGCTATGAGGTTGACAGCAAAGCCCCACCTGCCATACTAACACTCCACAGGGCACCACATGTCATCCTCACCCCCTCCTCTTATTTCTTTTATTATTTTTTCTTTATTCCAGCGCTTTCCATTTCGGGAAAGATACCTTATTCCAGTTCAGGCAAGTCCATTTCTGGACATTTCCAAATAAGGAAAATGTCATTTCTGTCAGCTACCTTTTTAGGCAGTGTTTGACTTATTGCATTTGTGGGGATTTTTCTACAGTAACCCCCACATATTATATATGTTTTTGGGGTAGAAAAATCCCACCAATCCAGTGGTGGCATTAGTTTATGCATTTGAGCAAGTTCATGAATATGTCATTTTACCTCATGATGCTGTTTTGTCATTTTTGTGTGATTTATTTTAAGCATGCTATGAGGTTGTTTGGCACATGCGTGAGTATGACAGCAAGGCCCCACCTGCCATACTAACACTCCACAGGGCACCACATGTCATCCTCACCCCCTCCTCTTATTTCTTTTATTATTTTTTCTTTATTCCAGCGCTTTCCATTTCGGGAAAGATACCTTATTCCAGTTCAGGCAAGTCCATTTCTGGACATTTCCAAATAAGGAAAATGTCATTTCTGTCGGCTACTTTTTTAGGCAGTGTTTGACTTATTGCATTTGTGGGGATTTTTCTACAGTAACCCCCACATATTATATATGTTTTTTGGGTAGAAAAATCCCACCAATCCAGTGGTGGCATTAGTTTATGCATTTGAGCAAGTTCATGAATATGTCATTTTACCTCATGATGTTATTTTGTCATTTTTGTGTGATTTATTTTAAGCATGCTATGAGGTTGTTTGGTACATGGCTAGCTTCATTTTCTTGCCTTTTACATGCTAGTATTTATGCCATGTCCCTTTGTGCACTGTGATGAGTGGAACAAGCATGCCAAGTTGCTATCATGATCTGTTTTTGCCACGCTCTGTTTTTCTGCTAAGTCTGTATCTGTTTATGTTTTTACTATATTCACATGCTTGCAATTGTATTTTCTGATCCCTTTTGGCTTATGGTCACTAAGGGATTTTTATTATATGCTTTGAGTAGCTTCATGCCATGTCTTTCTTTGCCATGATATGTTCCTGTAGCATGTAATTTTCATGCTCTAAACATTGCTTCCTGATGATAAATTCCCGATGTGTTATTTTCTCTAAGTCTGAAACCAGTAATCTTTTGCACTTTTTCCATGTTTGTTTGAACCTGTTATTGAGTGAATTAGCCATAGCTCAGTGTTCATCTTTTGTCAAGAATTATGAGTGGATCCCTGCCATGTATTTTGTTGCTATGTTTGGGTGCAGTAGCATGTTGTTCTTGATGCATTTAGAAGACTATTTGCTGTTTATCGCAGACCGGTGACATATTTGTTTTGCTTGTCATTTCCAACCCGTGCATCCGATTCCGGTGATCTTTATATCGATTTCGACCGAAATCAACTCCTCTTTCCAGTGGCACTCTTGGATTTCCAAGTTGAGAGGCCAGGTTCATTCATTCCTTTCCAAATCTTGCATATGCATCACATACCGCATCCCGCATATCATATCATGTTTGCATCATGTTATTTAAGCATTGCATGTGGTTGATTGTGTTCCTTTTGCTTGTTGTTCTTGTTTGTGTAGAGCCGTTGTTTGTGTAGAGCCGGGAGACGAGTACGTGATCGAGGAGCCCATTGAGTACGCTTACGAGGATCAAGGCAACTCTGAGAAGTTTGCAGGCAAGATGACCATACTCTCAAAATCACTTCTATCTTTGCTTGCTAGATGCTCACTCTTTTGCTATGCCTATGCTACGACACCTACTACTTGTTTATCATGCCTCCCATATTGCCATGCCAAACCTCTAACCCACCTTGTCCTAGCAAATCGTTGTTTGGCTATGTTACCGCTTTGCTCAGCCCCACTTATAGCGTTGCTAGTTGCAGGTGAAGATTGGAGATCGTTCCTTGTTGGAACTTGTTTATTGTTGGGATATCACCATATTATCTTGTTTATCTTAATGCACCTATATATTTGGTAAAGGGTGGAAGGCTCGGCCTTATGCCTAGTGTTTTGTTCCACTCTTGCCGCCCTAGTTTCCGTCATATCGGTGTTATGTTCTCGGATTTTGCGGTCCTTACACGGTTGGGTTATAATGGGAACCCCTTGACAATTCGCCTTGAATAAAACTCCTCCAGCAATGCCCAACCTTGGTTTTACCATTTGCCACCTAGCCTCTTTTTCTCTTGGGTTTCCGGAGCCCAAGGGTCATCTTTATTATCCCCCCCGGGCCAGTGCTCCTCTGAGTGTTAGTCCAAACACAGCCACTTGCAGCGCCACCTTGGGGAAACTTGAGGGTTGGTTTTAGTTGTACGTAGTGTTAATCCGAGTGTGCCCTAAGAACGAGATATGTGCAGCTCCTATCGGGATTTGTCAGCACATTCGGGCGGTGTTGTTGGACTTGTTTTACCATTGTCGATGATGTCTTGTAACCGGGATGCCGAGTCTGATCGGAATGTCTTGGGAGAAGGAATATCCTTCGTTGACCATGAGAGCTTGTGATGGGCTAAGTTGGAACTCCCCTGCAAGGATTTGAACTTTCGAAAGCCGTGCCCGCGGTTATGGGCAGATGAGAATTTGTTAATGTCTGGTTGTAGATAACCTGAAACTTAACTTAATTAAAATGCACCAACTGCGTGTGTAACCGTGATGGTCTCTTCTCGGCGGAGTCCGGGAAGTGAACACGGTGTTGAAGTAATGCTTGACGTAGGTTGTTCTAGGATCACTTCTTGATCATAATTGTTCGACCGTGCTTTCTCCTTCTCTTCTCGCTCTCTTTTGCGTATGTTAGCCACCATATATGCTAGTCGCTTGCTGCAGCTCCACATCATACCTTTGCCTTTTCTATAAGCTTAAATAGTCTTGATCGCGAGGGTGTGAGATTGCTGAGTCCCCGTGACTCACAGATTACTTCCAAAACCAGATGCAGGGATCGATGATGCCATTCCAGATGATATGACCGAGCTCAAGTGGGAGTTCGATGAAGACTCTCGTCGTTACTACGTGTCTTTCCCAGATGATCAGTAGTGGTGCCCAGTTGGGGAGATCGGGGACTTTGTCACATTTGGGGGTTGATCTTCATTTTGGTTCCGTAGTCGAACCTTGAGTGTATTGGATGAATGTAATGACTTATTTATGTATTTGTGTGACGTGGCGAGTGTAAGCCAACTATGTACCTTTCCCCTTTATTTATTTACATGGGTTGTTGTGAAGATTACCTCACTTGCGACATTGCTTTCAATGCGGTTATGCCTCTAAGTCGTGCTTCGACCCGTGGGAGATATAGCCGCATCGAGGGTGTTACAATTGATGATGCCACTTCTGCTATGCATGATACTTATGATGAAACTACCTCTACGCCTGATACTACTGTGCCACTTAGTGATTTCCTTGATGAACAAATTCCTAGGGCTAGAGAAATTGAAAATATTGAATCTGATGATACCGATGAAAGTGATGATGAAGAATCACTTGTTATTCCTAAGGGTTATGTTTTTGATCAAGAAGCTTCTTTCGCTATTTTAGCTTGCGAAAATAGAAATGAACTTAAAAGGTTATTAGCTAAATGGAGTAAGAAATCTCTAAGTGCTAGAATGAAACCTGACCCTGCTTTTGCTACTTCACCTATCTGTGTTACTGATAAGGATTATGAATTCTCTGTTGATCCTGATATAATTACTTTGGTTGAATCTGATCCTTTTCATGGTTATGAATTTGAAACTGTTGTGGCACATCTTACTAAATTAAATGATATAGCCACCCTATTCACTAAAGATGAGAGAACCCGTTACTTTTACATTCTTAAAATATTTCTGTTCTCACTGAAGGGTGATGCTAAGATATGGTTTAATTCTCTTGATCCTGCTTGTGTGCGTAGTCCCCAGGATATGATTTATTACTTCTCTACTAAATATTTCCCTGCTCATAGGAAACAAGCTGCTTTAAGGGATATATATAATTTTGTGCAAATTGAAGAAGAGAGTCTCCCACAAGCTTGGGGGAGGCTTCTCCAATTACTGAATGCTTTGCCTGATCATCCTCTTAAGAAAAATGAAATACTTGATATCTTTTATAATGGACTAACCGATGCCTCCAGAGATTATCTGAATAGCTGTGCTAGTTCTGTTTTCAGGGAAAGAACACCGGATGAAGCTGAAATTCTATTGAACAATATGTTGACAAATGAAAATAATTGGACACCTCCGGAGCCAATTCCTGAGCCTATTCCTAAACCAACTCCGAAGAAGAGGGGTATTCTATTTCTCAGTCCTGAAGATATGCAAGAGGCAAAGAAATCTATGAAAGGAAAATGTATTAAAGCTAAAGATGTTAAGAATTTACCTTAAGAAAAACCAAAAAAATTAGTTGTAGCTTTTAATCAGTTTAATTTCCGTGCTTGTAGTAGTAATTAAAAAGAAAACCCAAAAATATTTCATGTTCTTCTTTTGCTTGTTGGGAGCTTTCCCGTGTAAATAGTTTTATTTCTTTTCTTTCCTTTGGGGGTCGATAGGAGAAGACCATAATTAAATGGTTGAAGTGGCTCTTATATGCATTATTGTTGATCTGACAAAAGAGCCCATATTGCCTTGTCTTCTCCTGTTTATTGAATGCTTGCAGATTCCAGCTTAGTCCAATGCACGTGCACTATTATTATTATTCACATCGTTCGATCGTGCAAGTGAAAGGCAATTATCATGATATATGATGGACTGGCTGAGATGAGAAAAGCTTGTATGAACTCGACCTCTTTTGCTTTTGTAAATATGATTAGTTCATCGTTCCTGATTCAGCCTATTATGAATAAACATGTTTGCAATGACAGCTAGAGATCATAGTTTCTTGTGTCATGCTTGATTAGCTATGAGTTATAATGGTTTGCCTTGCGTGCCAACATGCTATTGAGATAGTTATGATGTGGTATGATAGGGTGGTATCTGTTGGAAATATGCCCTAGAGGCAATAATAAAAGTGTTATTATTATATTTCTTTGTTCATGATAATAGTCTTTTATTCATGCTATAACTGTATTATCCGGAAATCGTAATACACGTGTGAATACATAGACCACAATATGTCCCTAGTGAGCCTCTAGTTGACTAGCTCGTTCTGATCAACAGATAGTCATGGTTCCTGGCTATGGACATTGGATGTCGTTGATAACGGGATCACATCATTAGGAGAATGATGTGATGGACAAGACCCAATCCTAAGCATAGCACAAAGATCGTGTAGTTCGTATGCTAGAGCTTTGCCAATGTCAAGTATCTCTTCCTTTGACCATGAGAGCGTGTAACTCCCGGATACCGTAGGAATGCTTTGGGTGTACCAAACGTCACAACGTAACTGGGTGGCTATAAAGGTGCATTACAGGTATCTCCGAAACTGTCTGTTGGGTTGGCACGAATCGAGACTGGGATTTGTCACTCCGTGTAAACGGAGAGGTATCTCTGGGCCCACTCGGTAGGACATCATCATATGCGCAATGTGACCAAGGAGTTGATCACGGGATGATGTGTTACGGAACGAGTAAAGTGACTTGCCGGAAACGAGATTGAACAAGGTATTGGATACCGACGATCGAATCTCGGGCAAGTAAAATACCGCTAGACAAAGGGAATTGAATACGGGATCGATTGAGTCCTTGACATCGTGGTTCATCCGATGAGATCATCGTGTAACATGTGGGAGCCAACATGGGTATCCAGATCCCGCTGTTGGATATTGACCGAAGAACGTCTCGGTCATGTCTGCATGTCTCCCGAACCCGTAGGGTCTACACACTTAAGGTTCGATGACGCTAGGGTTATAAAGGAAGCTTGTATGTGGTTACCGAATGTTGTTCGGAGTCCCGGATGAGATCCCGGACGTCACGAGGAGTTCCGGAATGGTCCGGAGGTAAAGATTTATATATAGGAAGTCCTGTTTCGGCCATCGGGACAAGTTTCGGGGTCATCGGTATTGTACCGGGACCACCGGAAGGGTCCCGGGGGCCCACCGGGTGGGGCCACCTGCCCCGGGGGGCCACATGGGCTGTAGGGGGTGCGCCTTGGCCTACATGGGCCAAGGGCACCAGCCCCAAGAGGCCCATGCGCCTAGGGAACCCTAGAGGGAGGAGTCCTCAAGGGGGAAGGCACCTCCGAGGTGCCTTGGGGAGGATGGACTCCTCCCCCCCTCTTGGCCGCACCCCTTTCTTGGAGTAAGGGGCAAGGCTGCGCCTCCCCCCTCTCCCTTGCCCCTATATATAGTGGAGGGGAGGGAGGGCATCCATACCTGAGCCCTTGGCGCCTCCCTCCCTCCCGTGACACCTCCTCCTCTCCCGTAGGTGCTTGGCGAAGCCCTGCAGGATTGCCACGCTCCTCCATCACCACCACGTCGTTGTGCTGCTGCTGGATGGAGTCTTCCTCAACCTCTCCCTCTCTCCTTGCTGGATCAAGGCGTGGGAGACGTCACCGGGCTGTACGTGTGTTGAACGCGGAGGTGCTGTCCGTTCGGCACTTGATCATCGGTGATTTGAATCACGACGAGTACGACTCCATCAACCCCGTTCACTTGAACGCTTCCGCTTAGCGATCTACAAGGGTATGTAGATGCACTCTCCTTTCTACTCGTTGCTGGTCTCTCCATAGATAGATCTTGGTGATTCGTAGGAAAATTTTGAATTTCTGCTACGTTCCCCAACAGTGGTATCAGAGCTAGGTCTATTGCGTAGATTCTTTGCACGAGTAGAACACAAAGTAGTTGTGGGCGTTGATGTTGTTCAATATGCTTACCTTTACTAGTCCAATCTTGTTTCGACGGTATTGTGGGATGAAGCGGCCCGGACCGACCTTACACGTACTCTTACGTGAGACAGGTTCCACCGATTGACATGCACTTGGTGCATAAGGTGGCTAGCGGGTGCCAGTCTCTCCCACTTTAGTCGGAACGGATTCGATGAAAAGGGTCCTTATGAAGGGTAAATAGCAATTGGCATATCACGTTGTGGTCTTGCGTAGGTAAGAAACGTTCTTGCTAGAAACCCATAGCAGCCACGTAAAACATGCAACAACAATTAGAGGACGTCTAACTTGTTTTTGCAGGGTATGCTATGTGATGTGATATGGCCAAAAGGATGTGATGAATGATATGTGATGTATGAGATTGATCATGTTCTTGTAATAGGATTCACGACTTGCATGTCGATGAGTATGACAACCGGCAGGAGCCATAGGAGTTGTCTTTATTTTTTGTATGACCTGCGTGTCATTAAAGAACGCGATGTAAACTACTTTACTTTATTGCTAAACGCGTTAGCCATAGAAGTAGAAGTAGTCGTTGGCGTGACAACTTCATGAAGACACGATGATGGAGATCATGATGATGGAGATCATGGTGTCATGCCGGTGACGATGATGATCATGGAGCCCCGAAGATGAAGATCAAAAGGAGCAAAATGATATTGGCCATATCATGTCACTATTTGATTGCATGTGATGTTTATCATGTTTATGCATCTTGTTTACTTAGGACGACGGTAGTAAATAAGATGATCCCTTACACAAATTTCAAGAAGTGTTCTCCCCTAACTGTGCACCGTTGCTACAGTTCGTCGCTTCTAAGCACCACGTGATGATCGGGTGTGATGGATTCTTACGTTCACATACAACGGGTGTAAGACAGTTTTACACAGCGAAAACACTTAGGGTTAACTTGACGAGCCTAGCATGTGCAGACATGGCCTCGAAACACGGAGACCGAAAGGTCGAGCATGAGTCGTATAGTAGATACGATCAACATGAAGATGTTCACCGATGAAGACTAGTCCGTCTCACGTGATGATCGGACACGGCCTAGTTGACTCGGATCATGTAATCACTTAGATGACTAGAGGGATGTCTATCTAAGTGGGAGTTCATAAGATGAACTTAATTATCCTGAACATAGTCAAAAGACCCTTTGCAAATTATGTCGTAGCTCGCGCTATAGTTCTACTGTTTAGATATGTTCCTAGAGAAAATATAGTTGAAAGTTGAAAGTAGCGATTATGCGATCAGTAGAAAGCTTATGTCCTTAATGCACCGCTCAGTGTGCTGAACCCCAACATCGTTTGTCGATGTTGCGAACATCGGACATACACGTTTTGATAACTACGTGATAGTTCAATTAAATGGTTTAAGAAGAGGCACCAAAGACGTTTTCAAAACGTCGCGGAACATATGAGATGTTTTGAGGGCTGAAATTAGGATTTCAGGCTCGTGCCCACGTCAAGAGGTTTGAGACCTCCGACGATTTTCTTAGCCTGCAAACTAAGGGAGAAAAGCTCAATCATTGAGCTTGTGCTCAGATTGTCTGAGCACAACAATCACTTGAATCGAGTGGGAGTTGATCCTCCAGATGAGATAGTGATGTTTCCCCAAAGTCATTGCCACCAAGCTGCTAGAGCTTCGTGATGAACTATAACATATCAGGGATAGATATAATGATCCTTGAGGTATTCGCGATGTTTGACACCGCGAAAGTAGAAATCAAGAAGGAGCATCAATTGTTGATGGTTGGTGAAACCACTAGTTTCAAGAAGGGCAAGGGCAAGAAGGGATACTTCATGAAATGGCAAATCAGCTGCTGCTCTAGTGAAGAAACCCAAGGTTGAACCCAAACCCGAGACTAAGTGCTTCTGTAATAAGGGGAACAGTCACTAGAGCGGAATTACCCTAGATACTTGGTAGATGAGAAGGCTGGCAAGGTCGATAGAAGTATATTGGATATACATTATGTTAATGTGTACTTTACTAGTACTCCTAGTAGCACCAGGGTACAGGATACCGGTTCGGTTGCTAAGTGTTAGTAACTCGAAATAAAAGCTACGGAATAAACGGAGACTAGCTAAAGATGAGCTGACGATATGTGTTGGAAGTTTTTTCCAAGCTAGATGTGATCAAGCATCGCACGCTCCCTCTACCATCAAGATTAGTATTAAACCTGAATGGTTTATTGAATCTCGATCGTAGTGATACACATTTTCATGCCAAAAGATATAAGACAGTAATGATAGTACCACTTACTTGTGGCACTGCTGTGCAAGTCATATTGGTATAAAACACATGAAGAAGCTCCATGTTGATGGATCTTTGGACTCACTCGGTTTTGAAAAGTTTGAGACATGCGAACCATGTCTATTGGTGTATATGCATGAAGAAACTCCATGCAAATGGACCGTTCGGACTCACTTGATTTTGAATCACTTGAGATATGCAAATCATACCACATAGGCAAGATGACTGAAAAGCCTCGGTTTCAATAAGATGAAACAAGATAGCAACTTGTTGGAAGTAACACATTTTGATGTGTGCAGTCCAATAAGTGCTGAGGCATGCAGTGAATATCGTTATGTTCTTACTTCACAGATGATTCGAGTAGATGTTGAGAATATTTACTTGATGAAACACAAGTCTGAATTATTGAATGGTTCAAGTAATTTCAGAGTGAAGTAGAAGATCATTGTGACAAGAGGATAAAATGTCTATGATACGATCATAGAGATGAATATCTGAGTTACGAGTTTTGGCACACAATTAAGACATTGTGGAAAATGTTTCACAATTAATACCGCCTGGAACACCATAGTGTGATGGTGTGTCCGAACATCATAGTTGCACCCTATTGGATATGGTGCGTACCATGATGTCTCTTATCGAATTACCACTATCGTTCATGGGTTAGGCATTAGAGACAACCACATTCACTTTAAATAGGGCACCACATAATTCCGTTGAGATGACACCGTATGAATTATGGTTTAGAGAAACCTAAGTTGTCGTTTCTTGAAAGTTTGGGGCTGCGACGCTTATGTGGAAAAGTTTTAGGATTGATAAGCTCGAACCCAAAGCGGATAAAATACATCTTCATAGGACACCCAAAACAATTGGGTATACCTCCTAATTCAGATCCGAAAGCAATATGAATTGTTTCTAGAATCGGGTCCTTTCTCGAGGAAAGGTTTCTCTCGAAAGAATTGAGTGGGAGGATGGTGGAGACTTGATGAGGTTATTGAACCATCTCTTCAACTAGTGTGTGGCAGGGCACAGGAAGTTGTTCCTGTGGCACCTACACCAATTGAAGTGGAAGCTTATGATATTGATCATGAAACTTCGGATCAAGTCACTACCAAACCTCGTGGGTTGACAAGGATGCGTACTACTTCAGAGTGGTACATAATCCTGTCTTGGAAGTCATGTTGCTGGTCAACAATGAACCTACGAGCTATGGAGAAGCGATGGTGGGCCCGGATTCCGATAAATGGCTCGAGGCCATAAAATCTGAGAGAGGATCCATGTATGAAAACAAAGTGTAGACTTTGGCAGAACGGCTCGATGGTCGTAAGGCTAATGAGTACAGATGGATTTCAAAAGGAAGACGGACAATGATGGTAAATGTCACCATTAAGAAAGCTCGACTTGTCGTTAAGATGTTTTCCGACAAGTTCAAGGAGTTGACTACGATGAGATTTTCTCACTCGTAGCGATGCTAAGAGTCTGTTGGAATTATATTAGCGATTACTACATTATTTATGAAATCTTGCAGATAGGATGTCAAAACATTGTTTCCTCGACGATTTTAATGAGGAAAGGTTGTATGTGATACAACCGGAAGGTTTTGTCAATCCCGAAAGATGCTAATAAGTATGCAAAGCTCCAGCAATCCTTCTAAGGACTGGAGTGAGCATCTCGGAGTTGGAATGTATGCTTTGATGATGATCAAAGATTTTGGGTTTGTACAAAGTTTATGAGAAACCTGTATTTCCAAAGAAGTGAGTGGGAGCACTATAGAATTTCTGATGAGTATATGTTGTTGACATATTGTTGATCAGAAATGACGTAGAATTTCTGGAAAACATATAGGGTTATTTTGAAAGTGTTTTTCAATGGAAAGCCTGGATTAAGCTACTTGAACATTGAGCATCAAGATCTATAAGGATAGGTTAAAATGCTTAATAATACTTTCAAATGAGCACATACCTTGACATGATCTTGAAGGTGTTCAAGATGGACCAGTCAAAGAAGGAGTTCTTGCCTGAGTTGTAAGGTACGAAGTTAAGACTTAAAGCTCGACCACGGCAGAATAGAGAGAAAGGACGAAGGTCGTCCCCTATGCTTAAGACGTAGGCTCTTCAGTATGCTATGTTGTGTACCGCACCTGAAGTGTGCCTTGCCATGAGTCAGTCAAGGGGTACAAGAGTGATCCAAGAATGGCTCACAGGACAGCGGTCAAAGTTATCCTTAGTAACTAGTGGACTAAGAAATTTTCTCGATTATGGAGGTGGTAAAAGAGTTCGTCGTAAAGGGTTACGTCGATGCAAGCTTAACACCTATCCGGATAGCTCTGAGTAGAGATACCGGATACGTATAATGGAGCAACAATTTAGAATAGCTCCAAGTAGAACAGTTATTTGGAATAGCTCCAAATAGAACGTGGGAGCTACATCTAGGAGATGACATAGAGATTTGTAAAGCACACACGGATCTGAAAGGTTCAGACCCGTTGACTAAAACCTCTCTCACAAGCAGAACATGACCAAACCCCAGATCTCATTGAGTCTTGATCACATGATGATGTGAACTAGTTTAGTGACACTAGTAAACTCTTTGGATGTTGGTCACATGGTGATGTGACCTGTCAGTGTTAATCACATGGTGATGTGAACTAGATTATTGACTCTAGTGCAAGTGGGAGACTGTTGGAAATATGCCCTAGAGGCAATAATAAAAGTGTTATTATTATATTTCTTTGTTCATGATAATAGTCTTTTATTCATGCTATAACTGTATTATCCGGAAATCGTAATACACGTGTGAATACATAGACCACAATATGTCCCTAGTGAGCCTCTAGTTGACTAGCTCGTTGTGATCAACAGATAGTCATGGTTTCCTGGCTATGGACATTGGATGTCGTTGATAACGGGATCACATCATTAGGAGAATGATGTGATGGACAAGACCCAATCCTAAGCATAGCACAAAGATCGTGTAGTTCGTATGCTAGAGCTTTGCCAATGTCAAGTATCTCTTCCTTTGACCATGAGAGCGTGTAACTCCCGGATACCGTAGGAATGCTTTGGGTGTACCAAACGTCACAACATAACTGGGTGGCTATAAAGGTGCATTACAGGTATCTCCGAAAGTGTCTGTTGGGTTGGCACGAATCGAGACTGGGATTTGTCACTCCGTGTAAACGGAGAGGTATCTCTGGGCCCACTCGGTAGGACATCATCATATGCGCAATGTGACCAAGGAGTTGATCACGAGATGATGTGTTACGGAACGAGTAAAGTGACTTGCCGGAAACGAGATTGAACAAGGTATTGGATACCGACGATCGAATCTCGGGCAAGTAAAATACCGCTAGACAAAGGGAATTGAATACGGGATCGATTGAGTCCTTGACATCGTGGTTCATCCGATGAGATCATCGTGTAACATGTGGGAGCCAACATGGGTATCCAGATCCCGCTGTTGGATATTGACAGGAGAACGTCTCGGTCATGTCTGCATGTCTCCCGAACCCGTAGGGTCTACACACTTAAGGTTCGATGACGCTAGGGTTATAAAGGAAGCTTGTATGTGGTTACCGAATGTTGTTTGGAGTCCCGGATGAGATCCCGGACATCACGAGGAGTTCCGGAATGGTCCGGAGGTAAAGATTTATATATAGGAAGTCCTGTTTCGGCCATCGGGACAAGTTTCGGGGTCATCGGTATTGTACCGGGACCACCGGAAGGGTCCCGGGGGCCCACCGGGTGGGGCCACCTGCCCCGGGGGGCCACATGGGCTGTAGGGGGTGCGCCTTGGCCTACATGGGCCAAGGGCACCAGCCCCAAGAGGCCCATGCGCCTAGGGAACCCTAGAGGGAGGAGTCCTCAAGGGGGAAGGCACCTCCGAGGTGCCTTGGGGAGGATGGACTCCTCCCCCCCCCCTCTTGGCCGCACCCCTTTCTTGGAGTAAGGGGCAAGGCTGCGCCTCCCCCTCTCCCTTGCCCCTATATATAGTGGAGGGGAGGGAGGGCATCCATACCTGAGCCCTTGGCGCCTCCCTCCCTCCCGTGACACCTCCTCCTCTCCCGTAGGTGCTTGGCGAAGCCCTACAGGATTGCCACGCTCCTCCATCACCACCACGCTGTTGTGCTGCTGCTGGATGGAGTCTTCCTCAACCTCTCCCTCTCTCCTTGCTGGATCAAGGCGTGGGAGACGTCACCGAGCTGTACGTGTGTTGAACGCGGAGGTGCTGTCCGTTCGGCACTTGATCATCGGTGATTTGAATCACGACGAGTACGACTCCATCAACCCCGTTCACTTGAACGCTTCCGCTTAGCGATCTACAAGGGTATGTAGATGCACTCTCCTTTCTACTCGTTGCTGGTCTCTCCATAGATAGATCTTGGTGATTCGTAGGAAAATTTTGAATTTCTGCTACGTTCCCCAACAGTATCCTCCTCTGAATGATTTAAGTGACTTGACTTGGCACATGTTCACGCATGTAGTTGAAACAAAATCAACATAGCCTTCACGATATTTATGTTCATGGTGGATTATATCCTACTCATGCTTGCATTCGGTGTTGATTAATTTTAATGCATGTTCATGGCTGTTGTCGCTCTCTAGCTGGTCGCTTCCCAGTCTTTTGCTAGCCTTCACTTGTACTAAGCGGGAATACTGCTTGTGCATCCAATCCCTTAAAACCCCAAAGTTATTCCACATGAGTCCACTATATCTACCTATATACGGTATCTACCTGCCAAGTAAAATTTTATGTGCCAACCTCTAAACCTTCAAATAAATATCCTGTTTTGTATGCTCGAATAGCTCATGTATCAACTAAGGATGTCTGTATCTTCCATGTTAGGTGGGTTATTCTCAAGAGGAGTGGACTGCGCTCGTCACTCACGAGATAAAATGGCTGGTCACTGGGATGCCCAGTCCCATGCTTTATGGAAACTAAATCAAAATAATTGCAAACAAAACTCCCCGTGGGACTCTTGTTAGTTGGAGGCACTCGTTGTTTCGAGCAAGCCATGGATTGATGCTTGTTGGTGGAAGGGGGAGTATAAACTTTACCATTCTGTTTGGGAACCGCCTATAATGTGTGTAGCATGGAAGATATCGCCATCTCTTGGTTGTTATGTGGACAATGAAAGTATACCGCTCAAAATATTATTCACCTCTGTTTCAAAACCGAGCTCTAGCACCTCTACAAATATCTGCTTCCCTCTGCGAAGAGCCTATCTATTTACTTTTAGGCTGAGTCATCATCCTCTTATTAAAAAGCACCAGTTGGAGAGCACCACTGTCATTTGCATTCATTATTGTTAGTTTACATTGAGTATGACTTGACTGGATCTCTTTTACCATGAATTACAATGTCTAGTCAGTCCTTAGTCTTTAAAGGTGCTCTGCATTTATGTTTTGCGGTCTCAGAAAGGGCTAGCGAGATACCAACTTGTTATATCATATTATGATTGTTTTGAGAAAGTGTTGTCATCCGAGATTTATTATTATGGCTTGCTAGTGATTATGCTATTGATATGAGTAAACTTGAGACCTGAGCGTTATTGTGAATGTGGTTAGTTATAATATTTGCTGAAAACTTGAATGTTGGCTTTACATATTTACAACAACAAGAGCAAACAGAGTTTGTAAAAAAATTTCTTTATCACTTTCAGTTTGTCAACTGAATTGCTTAAGGGCAAGCAAAGGTTTAAGCTTGGGGGAGTTGACACGTCTCCAACGTATCTACTTTTCCAAACACTTTTGCCCTTGTTTTGAACTCTAACTTGCATAATTTGAATGGAACTAACCTGAACTGACGCTGTTTTCAGCAGAATTACCATGGTGTTATTTATGTGCAGGAGCAAACGTTCTCGAAATGACCTGAAACTTCAAGGAGCCACTTTTTAGAAAATAAGAAAAATACCTGCCAAAGATGAAGGCCAGGGGGCCCACCACCTTGCCACGAGGGTGGGGGGCGCGTCTGCCCCCTAGGGCGCGCCCCCTACCTCGTGGGCCCCCTGTTGCGTCTCCGACTCCAACTCCACCTCCATATATTGAGTTTCGATGAGAAAAAAATCAGAGAGAAGAAATCATCGCGTTTTACGATACGGAGCCGCCGCCAAGCCCTAAAACCTCTTGGAAGGGCTGATCTGGAGTCCGTTCGGGGCTCCAGAGAGGGGAATCCGTCGCCATCGTCATCATCAACCATCCTCCATCACCAATTTCATGATGCTCACCACCGTGCGTGAGTAATTCCATCGTAGGCTTGCTGGACGGTGATGGGTTGGATGGGATCTATCATGTAATCGAGTTAGTCTTGTTAGGGTTTGATCCCTAGTGTCCACTATGTTCTGAGATTGATGTTGCTATGACTTTGCTATGCTTAATGCTTGTCACTAGGGCCTGAGTGCCATGATTTCAGATCTGAACCTATTATATTTTCATCAATATATGAGTGTTCTTGATCCTATCTTGCAAGTCTATAGTCACCTATTATGTGTTATGATCCGTTAACCCTGAAGTGACAATAATCAGGATACTTACCGTTGATGACCGTAGTTTGAGGAGTTCATGTATTCACTATGTGTTAATGCTTTGTTCCGGTTCTCTATTAAAAGGAGGCCTTAATATCCTTTAGTTTCCGTAAGGACCCCGCTGCCACGGGAGGGTAGGACAAAAGATGTCATGCAAGTTCTTTTCCATAAGCATGTATGACTATGTTCGGAATACATGCCTACATTATATCAATGAACTGGAGCTAGTTCTGTGTCAGCCTAGGTTATGACTGTTACATGATGAACCGCATCCGGCATAATTCTCCATCACTGATCCATTGCCTACGAGTTTTCCTTATATTGTTCTTCGCTTATTTACTTTCCCGTTGCTATTGCTATCATCACTACAAAATACCAAAAACATTACTTTTATCACTGTTACCTTTTGCTACCGTTACCACTATTATCATATCACTTTGCTACTAAACACTTTTCTGCAGATATTAAGTTTCCAGGTGTGGTTGAATTGACAACTCAGCTGCTAATACTTGAGAGTATTCTTTGGTTCCCCTTGTGTCGAATCAATAAATTTGGGTTGAATACTTTACCCTCAAAAACTGTTGCGATCCCCTATACTTGTGGGTTATCACCAGGCCTGTCAGGCGGATGCGCCCGGACGTGCTCGGGCCACCCCATATCCGCCCTATATTTGGGCTGGATATAATGGGTGCCGGTCAGCCCTGACGTTTGAGGCCCGATTTAGAGGTCCGGTTGGGTCAAATTTTTGTGACCTGTCACTGCCCGGACAGCCTGCCCGGACGTTTGAGACAGGTATGAGAGACCCAACTGTAGATGCTCTAAAAACCATTATATGGTAGGAGAGAGAAGGGTTTTGGCACCATGGTTGTTGTTGCTTTAACGAATGATGTAAGAACTTATGCCCAAAATCTTTGACCTTCTTGAACTATCAAACATTTTAAAGCATATTGGACACAATTAAAAAAAATAAGTAAAACACAAATAGTACTGAATTATTACATACTTCATCAATCCAGCTTGTTCATCAAACATAACACAAAGTTCAACACACATGACATGAAACATAAACTAGTGGTTTTGTTGCCCATTCCATGCCCATCACACCTTGATGAGATCTCTTTGAATATCTTCTTGAGTATCTACTTCTCACGACTGACAATGGGTCTACCATGTCTAGCTGCTTGTTCTTCTCCATGTGTGCCATCATGATCAAAGCAATGTCCTTGTCTTCGTCCCACTCACATTCCTATTCGGATAAGGAAATCCCACGAAGAGGATTCAAACAAAATCATCTACATTAACACAATACTTTCCATCACAATTCACTCCTATATCACAACAATTTTTTTTACCTTAGAGGCGTTTCGTCGAATACCAAGTGGGCATGAAGGACAGAGGTGACTTCCACCTGGCGTAGCTCGCAAGGGCCGAGGAGGTCGCTAGACCAACTAGGAATGAGCTCGGGGTGGTCTTGCTGCCATGAGGGAGCCAGGGGTTGCGGGTAGGAGCCGTCGTTGTTACGTCTTCCGATAGTTGAGAGCTCCAAAGGACTAGCCGCCCAACGGTGGCCATGATGGTCATGTGAGGATTGCGGTGAATAATAACCTCGACACGAACCCTAGTGTTGTGGCAGCTATTTCGGGTGGTGTAGGGGCAGGAACCGCATGAAATGTAGCAAATTGGGAAATTGTGCGAGTGGGTCAAATAACTATCGTAGTCCTCAAAGTTCTAGGCCCTGATCTTTGAGACAAAAAATTGAGAGACTACTTTAGCCAATGTGCGACATCCTACGACTACACCCGAGAAGTCATATTGAGGGGAGTACGATCAATCTTGGTATCACCCATGGCGGTGCCTGTGATTATTATGTCATGATTGTCCCTAGGATGTCGAGGTGTTGGAGACCTACTCGAAATAATATGAGGTGAGTATGTAGTAGGACCATTGATCGATGTGGCTTGAGCGCCCCATCACGCCAGGCGTGATTGGAACCAGTGAAGTATATTCAACTTGATGACGTGTGATCTCAACAATCGACAATACTTGTCGATAACTTTGCAGGTGTCTCGTACAATAGGTGTAGGTGATTTATTTTGTCATGGGACGTAACCTTGGACCACCAAGGGCCAGTAAGCACAATTTTACCTAGGTTCAGGGCCCTAGTAGCCTTACACATGCTTTGATTGGATTATATAGTGAGACGTAGTACAATGAGGGTTAGAATATGGATCTGGTGAGTTGATGAAGAACTCAACAACTATGGTGTTGGATTATATCTTGAGACATAGTAAAGTGGGGTTACAGTTTGGGGATACGGTGAGTTGGGGAGACACTCGATGACTATGGTGTATGAACTAGGTGGGATGCGCTTGAGTGCCATAACTTTTGTCTCCAAGACACGGCTTGTGTAGACCCCCCTGCCCCCTTGCGAGGCATTTGTCTCCTTTATGTACACGTGGTATGGCAATGTCCTCCTCATCTCCAGGTCGATATCCTTTCCATGTATGAGTAGAACTAGTGGTCTCTTACATCCTATAACTCGCATAGCTTTCAGGATCTGGGGTATACCAACTGGGTAGAAAGACCTTGTGCAAACCCGAAAGGTATGCACATATTTGGCCCTGTATGGCCCATATATGATATACACTATGTGGGGATACAATAGTGCAACTACACATCACCATTAATTGATTCCCAGTATGTCAGACCGCAAACATACTTTTTGTTCCTACATGGTAGAGCAACCATCTCATGGAAGTATTATAAGCAGACTCTAGTGGCCTCATATATCAACCAATTTTTCTGAAATAATGGGATTGTATGAGACATCATGTGACTGCGCACAGAATTGTAAAGCACATACAGTGATTATGTGGTATTGTGTTCCATAAAACTACAAACCATAATCTAAAAAGATAATGTTGCATTTCTTGCCAAATGCAAACAAGTTACATAAATTGGGAGGGACGTGAATCTGTGTTATGGCCTTTCAGATTTTGAGGAATGTGGAGGTAATCAAGCTGGTATGGATGGTGCTTTGTCTCTCTTTGATCACTGCAAACATCCTTAGCCACCAGGGTTGAAGATCAATTCAATAAATATCTCTGGTGTGCTTATTACCTAGGGTTGATCTTCGGATGCATACTAGCCTAGAATGGATCCACTTCATGTCCATTTCAACCTATATCCATGGGAGGCCCTTTTTGCCTTTCCCACTGATGGCAAGGTGTGGTTGGAGACAGTGGCTCCCATGAGGTCGTTGTCTGCGTCGGCATTGGATCGTGTTTCTTGTATGATCTTTGGGGGTCCTGTCTACAAATTAGAAGGACTTATGTAATTCCTATTTTACTTTTTTCACCGACACTGAGACACCGCTGCCTCCTTCACATTTCATTGGTTTCCATTGGGTGAAAGCTGCTCCCTCTTCCACAAGCTTGAAGAAAACTCGAACCCAAACCCGAAATTTTGGGTACCCAAATTGTCTGGTTCTAAATGTTTTCGCTAAATTTTATGTCTCATTTCTCATAACCCCAACCTTTTAAAACCTGAATTACCCGACTTGAATTTTCGGGTAAACCTGAACGCTGACTTGAGAGAATATCCGGTGGAAACCAAGTTACAATGGAAACTTCGTGGAAACCATATTTGAAAGTTTTCAAAAATTCTATACAAAATACAATATATTAAGAGGGTGGTGTTCTATTGGTATGTGAAATTTCAAGTTCAAATACAAAGTCATTTATGAGATACGGAAAAAACGAATTGAGCAATGAATAGTTACATTTACTGTTGACACTATTTGTTAACAAATTTGCTATTTTCATACCACATAAATGAAGGGAAATCCTCCCCTTCAGCCGGTGGATTACAATGCAGGCATCGACCTCCTCTATCGAACGACACGTGTCCCTGTTACTCAGCAACCGCTTATCCATCCTAGCCTTATCTCCCCACAAAGCAAACCGTCCACATATTTCTCCTCTCCCAGGCATTTTTCTTCCCTTCTATGGATTTCTCACCACCCCACCACCGCAAGGCAAGACTCCGACACATCATCGCTACTTCTACACCCCGCAACAACACCTTTGTTGCAAGCAGGGCAACCACGCAACATGCACCACCGCCATCGAGGGCACCCCCAGTGGTTATCCAAGCGCGTCTCTAACTGCCGCAGGGCCAAATCCACGGCATGGTGCTTTTAGTGTGTGCCGCTTGCGGTCATGGGGACAAATTTCCATGGTACTACTGCGGGATTTTGCAACGGGAGGTTACTGGAACACGACAGACATTGCAGGATGTCATACGTCGTCCAACGACTGTTGTCAGAAAAAAAAATCTGCAACAAGAACTCAGTTGCAAAAAGACCGCAACAAGATCTCAGTTGCAAATTATTATTGTTGCAACAAAGCCTTTTTTTGTGAAATGATTCTACAACATGACCAACACGACCTTTGTTGCAATGGTAAAGGGTGACGCTTGTTCCCACAAAAAAAAGGATGACGCTTGAGCGCTCACTTAGCCCGATCCGTCGTTTCGCGAGGTGGGGGATCTTTTAAAAAGATCCGCCGGCCGATGTGTAGCAGTGCCCATAAATTAATTAAACTATGAACTTGGAATTTACAATTTACATGCTAGTAGAACATCACTCCCTTGACATAATATTTTCTTTTATGATTTTTCCGAAACTTCAAAACAGAGTTTTCATGTTGTTTTCTTGTATTTTTTTATCTTACTTTTGTCACCCACACCGCACAATCGATTCGATCGGCAATGAGCCAATGACAGCAAAGCAGGTAGCCACTAGCGATGACACTCCAGGAAGGCAGGAAGCCACTAGCAGGCGACAGAAAGGAGCGAGAGCTCGCACCCCATGGCAGTTCTGCTGGATCTGCTGGTGCTTCGCTCCTCGCCGCTGCCTCGATTCGCTGGTGCCCGCGGGCTTGCGCCGCGCCGGTGGCCCGGGGCATCCAGGCAAGGAGAGGGAGCGATGCCGCCGGCTGTTCAGTGGCTCCGCGCCGTCGTGCCGGGGAAGCATGGAGGAGAGGCTCGCCGGGGAAGGGAAGTGCCGGCTGCCGACCGCCACCGTTCCGTGGCTCCGCGGCATCGAGCTGGGGAAGCGTGGGGGGCAAGCTCGCCCGGAAGAAGGAGCGGCGCTGCCGACCGGGCCGCCGCCGCCGCGCGTGGGCCTGTGCGGGAGGAACAGAGTGAAGACCGCGCCCTGGAGTGCGGGCCGGGCCGAGAAAACGGCCCTCAGGCCCACCTCGCGCCCAAAGCCCGGTACGGCGCCTTCAAATACCCCCGCCTTGCCGCCCGAACGTAACCGCCTGAACCAACAGCTTCCTCCCCGTCGCCGGAGCTCCAAGAAACGAAGGCCCCGCTCTCCACCGCGCAGCGCCCACCTCCTCTGATCTCCGGCGGTCCGGCGCCGGCGGCGACCAATGGACCGGTTCTACGACGAGCAGTACGTGCGGCTGCGGAACCGCAAGCTCGACAAGTACTACCTCCACGCCGACGACGACGGGGTGGGCGTCTCCATCAGCCAGCGCCGCAACTCGCTGAACGTGGCGTGGAAGGTGCACATCTACCAAGGCGCCTGCGGCCCGTACCTGCTCCTCCACAGCGCCGCCTACGGCCGCTACCTCGCCGTCACGGCCACGCCGGCGCCGGCCTTGTACCACGGCTTCCGCGCCGAGCTGCGCGACTACGACCATCCGGAGGTGCCGGATATCATGTGGCTGGACGTCAGGGCGGGGCTGGGGCCTGGCGTGCTGCTCCTAAACGCCGGCGACGGCGACCGCTACCTCCGCGCCAACGGCAAGTACCTCCGCTGGAACACCGGCGTCACCGTCGAGAGCAGAGATATTGAGAACGAGAAGGTCAGCTCCATGATGCGCTGGATCGTTGAGCCCATCGACCTCACAGAGCGCGCGCCTCGCATTCCAGACCCGATTCGGGTGAGTTCGCCATGACCCGCTTCTTGATAACTCGCGAATTGCTTCCGTCTGAGCCTACTATCGATTGAGCGAATTGATAGTTCGTAGCCTACTATCGAGTGAGTTCTTGGGCGTCGTTAATTTGCATCGCAGCTCTACTGCAGGGATTGCGACTTGTGTTGATTTCATTTTCTCGAGATCAATTTCTGGTTCTGCTGTTGCCAAATTTGCGCTTCTTGACTTGTTGCGCCGTCGAGATTCCTGATCGCATTTGTGTTTTCGATCAGAAAATTTGATCTCCTGAATATAACCATGGTTCTTGGTGACTCAACTGCAGGCTCGCCTCCCTGAAGACCTCTCCGTCGTCGTGTTCGGGCGCCAGCCAGGGGCGTTGCGGGAGATTCGGTTCGTGCAAGCGACCCCCGAAGGGGTGTACCCCGAGGCCCAGCAAGGCTGGGCCGCGTTCAATATCAGGGGGAGGTCCTTGTACAACCTGCGGGACCGGCTGGCCAGAGAGGTCGACCTGCAGCCCGACTTCATCGCCATGTGCATCCGAGCGGGCCGCTACGGGAGGCTGACCCCACTCGTCGTCGACCTGCCCCGCCGTGGCTGGGGCGACATCTACCAGATCGTCGTCTTCAGCTCCGGGACCGCTGGTGAGAGCCTCTCTCCATGTCACAACTTCCTAATGATCTCCTAATGAGGGTGAACCGGTAGACTTGATTGAATCTGTTTTGCACAATGTACAGGTTTTGGTGTAGGTACTGTTTGCTGCATGGCCATGATAATTTTGGTTTTATTTTGGTGGGCTGTTAATCTGCTTGTGTTTGAAAAATAGTTTACTCAGACTGTTTGTGGTAAAACAGTTAACTGAAATTGTTAATCTGAGAAATAAGTTAACTGAAACTGTTAGGAGTTGGGAATTGTCTGCAACCGGTGTCGTCCTGTCAACTTTTTGGTTAATGGAAAGTAACATTTTACACTCAACCTTGATTTGGACTGGAAAGTGTTGGTTTCATACTACAGTCCTTGATTCAGATAATTCAGTTTTCTATTTGGTGCTATTTGCCGTCAGTACATTTTGTATGTTCAAAGCTAGTAAAATATGGAACTTAAATAGACGAATGAGGTGATTAATCTTATTCAGCCCTAACAGAGAAGATTATGATATCCGTTTAATTTAGACTATTTTACTTGTGTTGAGTAATCTGAACAAAATTCAGGTTCTTATACAGTACTAAATTAAATCTAGTTTCTGCAAATGAGCTATATTGTTTTCAGGTTTTGTGCATGAGCTGTATTACTAGTCTTGTTAAAAAAATTGAGAACTCCGAGGTTTAGATTGTTGATCTGCTTCCTGCTAATCTTCTTTTACTAGAAATGCACTGGTGGTCTACAATATGTTTTGCACAGTGCACACATGGTTGTGTAGATACTGTTTACTGCATGAACATGATATCTGAAGTCTGTCTTTAGTGGAATGCTAATCTGATCGTGCTTGGAAAAAGGATATAATGATAGGTTTTGTTAGGACTTGGGACTTGTCTGAAACTGTCGTAATCCTGTAGAAAAGTGAAAGTAGTTTAATGGGAATAGTAGGTGTCGATGCCGTGTGGATCTATCCATCTGTGTATGCATGGTAAAAAATGGATGAGCTCTGAAGCTAGTAGGAACTACTTGTTCCACATTTCTTTTCTTGATTCAGATAATTGAGTTCGCCCATTTCGTAGCATTTAGTCGCCAGTAGAAATTATGGGACCTAAAAAGTCAAATCAAGTTCAGTCATCTCATTTCATCTTTCAGGTTGTATCCTACAGTAGATGGTACATAAAAGCTTAGTTCCTTGCACATTATATTGTTTCATGTTTTGTCTTCTTGATCTTGTCAATATATTGTTAATTGATTATTGGTCTGCCGCCTAACTGCCTCGTTATTTCTGCCAATTCAGCCTATGCTGCGCTGCGATACCCGAATGTCGACGGAGTGTAGAGAAGGATCAGAGCCGGAGTCCTGACAGTTCACCTCTTCAGAAGTTTCACCGCCTCGGACACAACAATGGCATAACTGAACGCCTGCTTTAGCATATAGATATATACTCATCAGCTCTTGTGTTTCTCCTGCTAGCTAAACTCTGATGCTGGTTGTAGTAGTCGTTGCAGTGTCACACTTCTGACATTCATTTCTGTGATGTGGTTGCTACTGCTTCCTGGATGAAGCATTTCACTGTGGGGTTCTTGCAGTGAATCGATGATCCTGCAGTCCTTTTGGATGATGGATGCACTTTGCATAAATGGAAAATGCAGTGGTTGTTGCCAGTAATGATTTGATGATCCTGTTTTCTGTTAGGCTATGCATGTAGTAGTTATTCCAGTGAGCTGTGTTTCTCATTTGCAACGTTTTGATCTTGTTTTTCACTGTAGGGGTTCTTGCTATGAGTCAATGATCCTGCAACATTTTTAGATGGTGCATTTTGCATAAATGGAATCTGCAGTGGTTCTTGCAATGAGTTGATGATCTTGGATTTCTTTTAGGCTATGCATTTGTCATAAATGAAAAATGTAGTGGTTCTTGCTGCGAGCTGGTGATTGTGTTGTGTTGTTTTGAGTGTTGGCCAGGGATCAGGAAAGGAACAAAGTTTCAGGTTTCTGCACATTACATTGTTTTCAGGTAAGCTGCCTCTTTTTCTTTTGTTATCTTGGTTTAGCAAAATGAGATTGTTCATCTGCTAGAAGGGTTGCAGTACCTGTGACATGGTGCCCAACTGTGTTCCTGCTTAATTCATCCAATGGGGGTGCCAGCTGCATGCATTTCTCTTAGATGAAGCACCTGATAACACTAGTTTTGTGGTTCTTGCTTGTGAGTTGAGCACTTGAGTTTATCTGTTTCTAACTAACAAGTTTCAGTCCAATGAAGGGTGTCCCACTTTCCAATCTTGCTTTTGTTTTGTTTTGTTTTGGTTATGTTCAATGGCAGCTCCGTTTGTTTTCAGAAGTTTACTCTTTCCCATAAGATCAATCATACTTGGAAGAGATTTCATGAAAAATCACCCACTCAAGCATAAGAATATGTCTGTGAGGCACACTTTGGCCCTGCCTGATGAGTCTGTAACTGAAGCTGCAGTGGCTATCATTTGGCATAAGTGTTTTCTTCTTCCCAATGTAATGATGGTTAGGTTGGCACACAATTTGGTATCTTTCCACTCAGTCAGCACTCATGTTTCTAGTTTTCGATCGGAACTAATTAACAACATTCAGCCTAACAAGGATTTTTGACAGAAAACTTGGCAAATGAGAAATTGACACGTGGTTCAATTGGCGAATGAGAAATTGACACGTCAAAAATCATCATTGCTCAGGGTTGTTAATGGGTATCGGATCCAAAACTGGCACCCAATAGCTTAACGGCGACCCGTTATGGTGGATGTCACGTGTTGGTTACCCTTGACGAAAACACTCCCATGAAGCACGATTTATCGATTCTATCATAAAATCATCACGGATGTACATGTGTGACAGAATATTCATATTTTATTAGCCTCTTCGGTACCGTACATTGCCGACTGTGACCTCGAGACATGATGCAAACTTCAGCGGTGCATCCAAATCCCGTGAAATGAAGGGGCAAGCAATGGGCATGCCTTGAAATGAAGGTGCTAGCAATTGATGTGTCTGTGCGTAGCTACTATTCACGTTGTTGGTGTGGTGCCTCCTTCTGGTTCGATAAACCTGGGTTCTCAACCGAGGGAAATATTATCTGCTACTATACTACTTCGCCCTTCCTCTTCAGGGAAAACAAACATCTCCATCGTGAGTAGCAACCCCTAGGAGGTAGTCAAGGTCAATTGTGCATGCGCGAGCAGGGTGTCCGACCTCCCGTCTTCTTTGTTATTGAAGACAAACCACCTTCAAAGGTCTCCAGGCCTGCCGCAACCTCCTTGAAGAGGTCGGAGATGACATCACCTGTCGGGGTCGATTGAAAGGATCGAGACGAACCTAGAGGGGCAGCGGATAGGTCCAGTTATAAATTTTAATTCTTACTTAGCAACTTTTGCCATTTAAGGTTTTTTTATGTTCTTGTACTTGTTTGAGATAATTTGTCTAGTTCAGGGGATATTATTTCTGTTGATGGCTTGACTTAAACATGACACTTGTTTTCGAGTTTGATGTATAATTCTCTCTTGTTTCTTGATGCACAAATTTCAGCAATAAAGGTCGATGCCTCCCTTCCACCGTCCTTGCATAGTTAATAGATAATCTAATTTAGGAATTTTCCCATGAATTGATATGGAAGTCTCGTCACATTGTTTGTCGTCATGTTGTATCATGTGAAGCACTACCATAGGCATCATGTGTACTTGAAACAAACCTTCCACCTTCTCTAGACCAGTGGTGTCAATTTGTTCATATAAAAGTAGAACCATGATATCCTCGGAATTGCAATTGGGATTGTTGTGTTCTAAATATCTTCCACATATAGGTGAAATATTTTTTCCATTGTGGTAAAGAGGGGATGTTTCACAAATCTACTTAATGTTTTGAGCAGCGAGGGCAGGTTGATCAAGCAGGTGTTCATGGAGAAAAGGGGGAAAATGGAAAATTTGCAATAAGTAATTGAGTATAATTGCCATGTGTCAGGGCATATATGATTGGCAAAAAACAGAACTTGAGAAATGGACAACAAAAATAATGGTAATGATGTGGGTGTGTGAAATTTGCCATGGGGGAGGCTGTATTGTTTATAACTAGTTGAAAGATCGTGGATGTCGCCTAGAGGGGGGGGGGTGAATAGACGCTTTAAAATAATTATGGTTTAGGCTTGAACAAATGCGGAATAAACCTAGCGGTTAATTTGTCAAACACAAAACCTACAACAACTAGGCTCACCTATGTGCACCAACAACTTATACTAAGCAAGATAAACAACTATGTGATAGAAAGATATATGACAAGAAACAATATGGCTATCACAAAGTAAAGTGCATAAGTAAAGGGCTCGGGTAAGAGATAACCGAGGCACGCGGAGACGACGATGTATCCCGAAGTTCACACCCTTGCGGATGCTAATCTCCATTTGGAGCGGTGTGGATGCATAATGCTCCCCAAGAAGCCACTAGGGCCACCGTAATCTTCTCACGCCCTCGCACAATGCAAGATGCCGTGATTCCACTAAGGGACCCTTGAGGGCGGTCACCGAACCCGTACAAATGGCAACCCTTGGGGGCGGTCACCGAACCCGTACACTTTGGCAACCCTTGGGGCGGTCACCGGTAACCCGTCAAATTGCTCGGGGCGATCTCCACAACCTAATTGGAGACCCCGACGCTTGCCCGGAGCTTTACACCACAATGATTGAGCTCCGAACACCACCAACCGTCTAGGGCGCCCAAGCACCCAAGAGGAACAAGCTCAAGGGTACCAAGCACCCAAGAGTAATAAGCTTCTCAACTTGTAACTTCCACGTATCACCGTGGAGAACTCAAACCGATGCACCAAATGCAATGGCAAGGGCACACGGAGTGCCCAAGTCCTTCTCTCTCAAATCCCACCGAAGCAACTAATGCTAGGGAGGAAAATGAGAGGAAGAACAAGAAGGAGAACACCAAGAACTCCAAGATCTAGATCCAAGGGTTCCCCTCACATAGAGGAGAAAGTGATTGGTGGAAATGTGGATCTAGATCTCCTCTCTCTTTTCCCTCAAAAACTAGCAAGAATCCATGGAGGGATTGAGAGTTAGCAAGCTCGAAGAAGGTCAACAATGGGGGAAGAACACGAGCTCAAGAGATTAGGTTCATTGGGGAAGAAGACCCCCTTTTATAGGTGGGGAAAAATCCAACCGTTATGCTCACAGCCCGCACAGAGCGGTACTACCGCTCCAAGGAGCGGTACTACCGCTAGGGCGGAAGTACCCCTTTGAAAAACAACAGCGAGGAGGCAAAAGGCCAGTAGAACCGCCGGAGCGGTACTACCGCTCGTCCTCACGGTACTACCGCTCGACCTCACGGTACTACCGCAAATGGTAGCGGTACTAGTGCTTGCGAGCGGTACAAAAAAATACTTTCGTGCCTACTTCCGCTAAGCAAAAGACGAGATTTTGGTCCGGAGCGGTACTACCGCTTAGGAGCCATGGTAGTACTGCTCTGGAGTGGTACTACCGCTCAGGAGCCGCGGTAGTACTGCTCTGGAGCGGTAGTAAAAAATTACATCCGCTCTAGCCACGGCAGTACCGCTGCAGCCTTTACGAAAACAACCATAACTTCTGCAAACGGACTCCGAATTCGACGAAACCAAGTTTGTTGGAAAGCTAGCAACAAGGGCTAACACAATCTTGATATAAATGCCAATAAGAAGCAAATGAGAAAAGACCCAAAAGAAAATGGTGAGAACCCTTCCTCGGATAAGACCGGTAAAACCTCCAACACCGAAAACATCATAGAAGACGCATGCAAACTCCGTTTTCGATGAACTCAAGCTTGTCATCATGATGACCATAAGCTCTAAAACTCACGAAGAGAACCAAACAATAACCAAGAAACATGATGCAAGGATGCAATGGTTTGAGCTCTCGACGAACGATACGATCAAGCTACTCACTTGAGAGCCCCCCTTGATAGTACGACTATCGATCCTATAACCCGGTCTCCCAACTACCACCATGAGACCGGTAAAATAGAAAACCTATCAAGGGCAAAACCATTGCCTTACACATGATCCACTTTAGCTAGATGATGACGATCTTGTCCTCCTCAAGTTGGACCACCTTTCTTGATTGCGTTGGGTCGATGGAGACTAGATGATTGCTCCCCCATACTCCACTATGGGTGAGCCACTCTTCGGCACATCTTCACAAGTCCATTGACACCACAATGGATGGCAAGCTTCAAGCACTTGATCTCTTCATGATTCTCCACTTGAACTTGCACACGGCAATCTTGATAACGATCACCACTTGATGTCATCCTTCCCATGGGTTGTATGATATCATCCTCTTGACGCAAGCCCATGGACACGTACCTAACCCCACATAGACTCTCACATAGACCATGGGTTAGTATACAAAGTGCAATGGACAATGCTTACCATACCATGGGATTACTTGATCCCTCTCGGTACATCTTCTACTCTTTGTGAGTTGATCAACTTGATTCACTCTTGACTTAGTCTTGATCAACCTTGAATCTTTCCAACTCTCTTCATTTGGATGATGTCTTGAAGGTAAACATGAATGATCACACAATCTTATTCTTCAAGACATGCTTGCAATAAGCTCAACACTCACATGACCAATCTTTGGATAATTCCTTAATAGCACCTTGGTCAACCCATAAACTCCTTGAAACCAACACATGGACTTCAAGAAATGTCCATGGAAAAATCCTTCAAATATAACTCAATGCAACCATTAGTCCATAGAGAATGTCATCAATTACCAAAACCACACATGGGGGCACCGCATGTCCTTTCAATCTCCCCAATTTTGGTAATTGATGATAATCACTTTCAAGAGAGTTTATATAAGGAATTATGCATCACCATGCAATGCAACAACCAATAATGCATGCGTAGGAGATGCGTATGCTTAGGAACAAACCGAAGCCAGAAGAGACAACTCTCTAAACTTCTCCACAAAACTCTCTGAAACTTCTCCCCCATTGGCATCGATTGCCAAAATGGGCTAAAATCTTAGAAGGCCAATATAAAATGTGTTCCTCCATAAATTGTGTATTTCTCAACAAGAGAGTGGAATGCAATACACATATCCAACGGTAAATACTTGGAGGAAGACAAACTATATTGAAGCCCAAAGATTGCAAAAGGAAGATATGCCACAAAGACATAATCAAAGAGAGAAACAAGCAATCAAAAGGTACCAATTGAAGCAAGCAATCAACAGATATCAATTGAACCAACTAGACCAAAGATCCTATGAGCTACATGAATAAAGGATATTATGATATGAGCAAAGGAGTGTTCTAAAGAAACTAGAGAAGCTCCCCATGATTTGTGCACACATAAGAATTTTTGTATTTGGATACAAAGTGCACAAAATAGGATCATAGCTCCCCCAAAATCAATAGAAACTTACAACAAGTGCAAGTGAGCATATAGGAAACTAAGCCTAGTACATGTAACAAACACATGGTTGAGCAATAAGTGAAAGAGGCAACTTAAGAATGGGCTCAACCAAAATGATGTGTGTGAGTCAAGGCAATGCACTTGAGAAGACTAATGTACAGATGAGCATTAAGCATCAATGAAGTCTTGAAAGAATGAGGCAACACAGTGCAAGGCCTATCATTCCCACACACAACAAGTAAATGGGTTCACAAGCTTACTAATAAGCATATAAAGAACCTATGCTTGTGACAACCCGTGGTGAAGATAGAAGATGAAAGCCCCATCAAGACGAGGGATACCAATTAAGATGGCAAAAGCCTCATAAAGATAAGCATGACGAAAATAATCTTCACCACACAAGAGTGCATCAAGATGCAATGAGATAAGACACGCACTCAAGGCAAAAGTTTTCACGAAGCCACCAAAGAAATAACATAAGAAAGACAAGGTGGACGTGAAAGAAAGGATATCAACTAGATATGCAACTTCTCTCAAGTGTATAAGATTATAGGTAGACGAAATCATGATGATATATATCTACAAAGAAAGATATACACACGAAATAGTTACAAAAGGAAAGAACAAGATATCCACAAGGAAATCATAAATATACCAATAAGATATTTGCTTGAAAGCATAGCACATGGCTAGATATGGTCTTATTGTATATAAATGAATTCCTACTACACAACCATCAAAGACATCATAACTAGTAATGTGAGATCATCGTTGAGATGCTTTGAGAAAGGAAACAAGTATCACAACATGGAATGAATATCATGCTAAGATGCAACCTACACAAGGTTGAAAGCAAGGAAGAATGCATTAAGAGATGCTTGTTACTGAGATATCATTGGAAGGATGTAGTAGATACCAATTAAGGGTAGATAGTAGTTCATTGATCATCCTAGCTTGAATCCAATAAGTACATGGTGACACCACCTTCCTTGTGAGTGAGCCGAGCATCCAATGCATCTCCAATTGTTCCTAGAACAACAACACAAACAAAATGGTACCCAAACTCATTGGGACCAAAGAGTTAGAGAACCAACAACACATAGGACAAACTCCGCATAAATATGTGCATATAGATATGAAAATGAATTTCATGCACATCTCATCCAATTTGAGACTTGGTGGAGTTCCCCCTATATATTGGGTCAAAGAAAGAAAACATGCCAAATAAACTACAAGAAGTAAATATGCATGCTCAAGACTTTCAAGAACCGAGACCAAAAGACAAAGAAATACCAAGAGAAAATATACCAAATGAATAAATCATCACTTGAAGGATATCCATAAAAGATACATCAAGGAATGAGATATCCATTGATACACTCAAAAAGAAAGATGTCAAACTCCCAAAAGAGAGAATGGTTCCAAACAAACCAAGCCCTCTACAAAGTTTCATGATGGCACAAAGCACCAAAAAGAAACGGCTTGCCTTCCACAAACACACACTTGATAAGGATCACAAGATGAGTGTTTTATAGAGAATAGGATAGCTCCCCCAAGACTAGTGCATTATAGAGAATTTGCATTTGAATACAAAATGCACGAGGTGGGATCACCACTTTCACTATATCTAGAAAACACTAGACAATGTCAAGAAATTAACAAGATCCACAAGTGGTATGGAATACAATGGGAGTTGACACAATCCTAGGCAAGAGATAAAGCAAATAAAAGCAAAGGCCAATGTAAAGATGATCAATAATTTCTACCACACAAAAGTGAGTACCAATTGTCAAAAGACAAGAAGTATTTGGAAATAATTCCCGGTGGTAGATAACAAGGATATCCGACATAATCTTCACACCAAACAAAAAGCAAATTGCATCTTGTAGAGCTAACATGCCACCTAGGAACAAGATAATTTACAATATCAATTCTAGGTGACAATATCTCAAATGTACACATTTTCTAGGCTAGTAATATACACATAGCATATTACTCCCCATAATGTGATACCAATTAAAGATAAACAAGAGGCAAAATAACGATCCAACACGAGATAATTAATGGATAATATAGAATTTGAATTTCTCATGAGAAGACATACCACATAGCGACTAGATAATCTTGAAATATCAATACTAGATGGTATTACTCATGTACACACATATATATAGGATTGTGAGGTGCACAAAGAACATCACTCCCCCATAATGGGATATTCCATTAATCTCTCACAAGAGCCAACTAAGAAAAGAACAAGATGCAAAAGGCTCAATGCATGACAAACACGTACATGATGTGCAAACCAACACACACATACTTGATTGCTCAAGATAATCAAGTTGGAAGCACAACATATACAAACACATGCAAGGAACAAAACCAAACATGCAAAGGGGTAAGTAACTATCAATGTAAACACTTTAAGCATGAGTTACCGCATGGAGAAACATTGGATATAAGATAGAAACTTGATAATTCGAATAACTTGGCTTGAGACAATTAGAATGATGAAGTCCCCTTAATTCTTCATAAAGTAGCCAAGTCTCCAATACCCTCCAACAACACCTATTGATGAAGTTTGAGCTTGTTGGTCCCGAACCAAGTTGGGTCCTAAGAGGTTAGTCACAATAGGCTTGGCTACCCAAATGGTTCTCTTCTTGACACCACTTTGAGTACCAACAACTTTGGCAAACACATTGCCAACCTTATCCTTCCCAAGAGAATAGATATTATCAATAATAATTGGGTTGGATAAGTTACCACTAGTGCATGAAGAGGCGAGGTGACCTTTCTCACGACATAAGTAGCAACGTCTACTCTTCACTTTCTTCTTACTTGATTTCTCAACTTGAGAAGCATTAGCTTGAGGATTGTTGGGAAGAGGACTTTCTTCAACTTGTGTTTGAGCATGAGATCGAACTTGTGGCTGCTTCCCTTGTTGCTGGTCACTAATGGCCTTCTTATTCAATGGGTAAGATCTAACATGATGCCCTTCTACTTTGCACTTGAAGCAAACAATCTTGGCCGAATTCTTGACTTGTTCTTGGCCCTTCTTTTTGTTCATCTTGGACTTCTTCTTCTTCTTCTTAGAGTTGAATCCAAGTCCATCTTTGTCATTGGGGGATTTTTGCACACTCAAGATATTGTTGAGTGTGAATTTCCCTTCATGACTCTTTTCCAAGTCTTTCTTCAAAGAAGTGACTTGGGCCTTGAGCTCTTTGATTTCCTCTACATGGTTAGTCTCAACACAAGTACTAGAGGAAGTATAATCTTCATTGTTAGAGCAACAAGGCAAGGAAAGCAATTCATCACAAGATGTACCAACATTGTGAGTAGATGAATTACAAGGACTAGCACATGGCAACATATCATTTTGACTAGAAGTAGTGCTAGTATCTACATGAGGCTCACTAGATGTTACCTTAGCAATCATGGCCTCATGAGCTATCTTTAGCACATTATGGGATACTAGAAGATCATCATGAGAGCTTGAGAGCTTTTCATGACTTTCTTCCAATTTCCCATAATTGCTAGATAGCAACTCAAGTTGAGCCCATAGCTCAACATTCTCCTTCAAAATGGATGCTTCACAAGTAATAGAGTTAGTAGCACAAGCATCATCATTAACAACAAGAGGAGAGGACAACTTGGAAAGCTCTTTTAAATAAGAAGCTTCAAGTTGAGCATGAGACTCGGTGAGTTTGATGAGCTCACCCTTAATGACCCTTGAGCCATTTTCGAGGTGCTCAAAATCCTTAAGGAGTCTAGCATGAGCAACTTCAAGCTTAGCATTTTTAGTTTCAAAATCATTGGCCACCACAAGAGCTCTATCACGAGATTCCATCACTCTAGATAATTCTAGAGCAAAAGTATCCTCAAGAGATTCCTTGGTGGTTTGTTCAAGTTCAAGAGCTTGAGAGAGGTCCGCAATCTCATTAGCGTAATCACGCTCATGACCTTCCATTTTATCAATGGTGACCTCATGCTCCTCAAGAAGAGATTCCAACTCATCAATATATTTCTTGCCCTCAATAGCAATAGACATGATTTCCATGAAGTTGGAACAAGCAATTTTATTCTTAAGAAGAGCATTAAAAATCATTTCCCCCTTAATTTTTAAGGAGGCAGCATCATCATTCTCTTCATCATAATCAACATCATCATCACTCTTGCCATCATCAATATCATCACAAGATATATTGGGATTCAAAGTGGGAGATGCCTTTGAAGCCTTGGCCATAAGGCAAAATGCAATAGATGATGATTTAGGATCCCTTGAAGCACCATCCAAGACCACATCTTGTTCCATGGAGTGTTGGGTTTCCTCTACATTGTTAGCACAACAACTCGAGGAAATACATGCATTTTCATCATGGCAACACGATATAGCAAGCATATCATCATGGGATTTAGTCAAGCAATTTCTACATGATATGCAAGGACTATCAACACAAGCATGTGAAACATTTGGAGTGCTCGAAGTGGTAAAGTCCAAAGATGAAGCATTGCAATAAGAAAGCGATGAAGGATTATCAACAATGAGCCCACTATCATCATTGCAATGAACACTACTACTCACCATGTCATTACCTTGTGGCAAACCACGCGTAGGTGAAGTAGAAGAAGTTGAGAACACAACACGGCCGGAGGTGGAGGGAGAACAATCATCCCCATAAAACTTGGACACGCCATATTTATCTTGAAGCTTTGTCCACAACTCATGAGCATCCCGGAACGACATTGAAATATAACTACATTGCTCAAAGCATCGAAAAGCACATTAGAAGCTTGAGCATTGAGATAAGAGTTTTGCTCATCCTCTAAAGATAATATTAGGGGATCCTTTGGAGGAGAAAAACCCATATCTACAATTCGCTCTAAATTTGGGTCCATGACCCTAAAGAGATTAAGCATGCGAATTACCCAAACATCAAAATTTGTGCCATCAAAACTAAGAGTGTCAGAGAATCCTAATCCCCTAGTCGACATCTTTACTCTCTAGGTGGTTAAGCATAACAAAGAGAGACGAGGCTCTGATACCAATTGAAAGATCGTGGATGTCGCCTAGAGGGGGGGGGGGTGAATAGGCGCTTTAAAATAATTATGGTTTAGGCTTGAACAAATGCGGAATAAACCTAGCGGTTAATTTGTCAAACACAAAACCTACAACAACTAGGCTCACCTATGTGCACCAACAACTTATACTAAGCAAGATAAACAACTATGTGATAGAAAGATATATGACAAGAAACAATATGGCTATCACAAAGTAAAGTGCATAAGTAAAGGGCTCGGGTAAGAGATAACCGAGGCACGCGGAGACGACGATCTATCCCGAAGTTCACACCCTTGCGGATGCTAATCTCCGTTTGGAGCGGTGTGGAGGCATAATGCTCCTCAAGAAGCCACTAGGGCCACCATAATCTCCTCACACCCTCGCACAATGCAAGATGCCGTGATTCCACTAAGGGACCCTTGAGGGCGGTCACCGAACCCGTACAAATGGCAACCCTTGGGGGCGGTCACCGAACCCGTACATTCTGGCAACCCTTGGGGGCGGTCACCGGTAACCGTCAAATTGCTCGGGGCGATCTCCACAACCTAATCGGAGACCCCGACGCTTGCGCGGAGCTTTACACCACAATGATTGAGCTCCGAACACCACCAACCGTCTAGGGCGCCTAAGCACCCAAGAGGAACAAGCTCAAGGGTACCAAGCACCCAAGAGTAATAAGCTTCTCAACTTGTAACTTCCACGTATCACGTGGAGAACTCAAACCGATGCACCAAATGCAATGGCAAGGGTACACGGAGTGCCCAAGTCCTTCTCTCTCAAATCCCACCGAAGCAACTAATGCTAGGGAGGAAAATGAGAGGAAGAACACCAAGAACTCCAAGATCTAGATCCAAGGGGTTCCCCTCACAAAGAGGAGAAAGTGATTAGTGGAAATGTGGATCTAGATCTCCTCTCTCTTTTTCCTCAAAAACTAGCAAGAATCCATGGAGGGATTGAGAGTTAGCAAGCTCAAAGAAGGTCAACAATGGGGGCAAAAACGAGCTCAAGAGATTCGGTTCATTGGGGAAGAAGACCCCCTTTTATAGGTGGGAAAAAATCCAACCGTTATGCTCACAGCCCGCACAGAGCGGTACTACCGCTCCAAGGAGCGGTACTACCGCTAGGGCGGAAGTACCCCTTTGAAAAACAACAGCGAGGAGGCAAAAGGCCAGTAGAACCGCCGGAGCGGTACTACCGCTCGTCCTCACGGTAATACCGCTCGACCTCACGGTACTACCGCAAATGGTAGCGGTACTACTGCTTGCGAGTGGTACAAAAAAAATACTTTCGTGCCTACTTCCGCTAAGCAAAACACGAGATTTTGGTCCGGAGCGGTACTACCGCTTAGGAGCCACGGTAGTACTGCTCTGGAGTGGTACTACCGCTCAGGAGCCGCGGTAGTACTGCTCTGGAGCGGTAGTAAAAAATTACATCCGCTCTAGCCACGGTAGTACCGCTGCAGCCTTTACAAAAACAACCATAACTTCTGCAAACGGACTCCGAATTCGACGAAACCAAGTTTGTTGGAAAGCTAGCGACAAGGGCTAACACAATCTTGATAGAAATACCAATAAGAAGCAAATGAGAAAAGACCCAAAAGAAAATGGTGAGAACCCTTCCTTGGATAAGAGCGGTAAAACCTCCAACACCGAAAACATCATAGAAGACGCATGCAAACTCCGTTTTCGATGAACTCAAGCTTGTCATCAAGATGACCATAAGCTCTAAAACTCACAAAGAGAACCAAACAAGAACCAAGAAACATGATGCAAGGATGCAATGGTTTGAGCTCTCGACAAACGATACGATCAAGCTACTCACTTGAGAGCCCCCCTTGATAGTACGGCTATCGATCCTATAACCCGGTCTCCCAACTACCACCATGAGACCGGTAAAATAGAAAACCTATCAAGGGCAAACCTTTGCCTTGCACATGATCCACTTGAGCTAGATGATGACGATCTTGTCCTCCTCAAGATGGACCACCTTTCTTGATTGCGTTGGGTCGATGGAGACTAGATGATTGCTCCCCCATACTCCACTATGGGTGAGCCACTCTTCGGCACATCTTCACAAGTCCATTGACACCACAATGGATGGCAAGCTTCAAGCACTTGATCTCTTCGTGATTCTCCACTTGAACTTGCACACGGCAATCTTGATGACGATCACCACTTGATGTCATCCTTCCCATGGGTTGTATGATATCATCCTCTTGACGCAAGCCCATGGACACGTACCTAACCCCACATAGACTCTCACATAGACCATGGGTTAGTACATAAAGTGCAATGGACAATGCTTACCATACCATGGGATCACTTGATCCCTCTTGGTACATCTTCTACTCTTTGTGAGTTGATCAACTTGATTCACTCTTGACTTAGTCTTGATCAACCTTGAATCTTTCCAACTCTCTTCGTTTGGATGATGTCTTGAAGGTAAACATGAATGATCACACAATCTTATTCTTCAAGACATGCTTGCAATAAGCTCAACACTCATATGACCAATCTTTGGATAATTCCTTAATAGCACCTTGGTCAACCCATAAACTCCTTGAAACCAACACATGGACTTCAAGAAATGCCTATGGAAAAATCCTTCAAATATAACTCAATGCAACCATTAGTCCATAGAGAATGTCATCAATTACCAAAACCACACATGGGGGCACCGCATGTCCTTTCACTAGTCCCTTTGGTTAATTTGCCATGATTTTTAAAAATTATTATGACTAGTTTATGGGAAACTAGTTAACATTTGCCATGCATGTGAAACAATTGAAGCAACATTGGCTAATTTGCCATGGATATGGACATGTAATGGTCGAAATTTATACAATGCATAGAAAACTTGAATTCCAAAACAAACATTTACCATCCAAAAATGAACATAGTAATTGGAAGCAACAAGGTAACATTTGTCATGCATATGGAAACTACTAAGAAAAGCAAGATTTATATTTTTGCCAAATGATATGAACATGTAATAGATAAAATTTCCATAACTGCATAGGAAACTTCATGTCGAAACAATTTTTTTTGCCATAAATCTAGCATAACAGGAAAAAGTAGAAATCATCCATCTATAATTTACCCGCAAAAGAAAACGCTTAGTTCCAATCTTTTTTCCCTACGCTCGTCCAAGTAAGAGGGAAACCCTCCTTTCCCCGCAGTCCGACCTGGAAAGAGGAGGCGGCGACCAAGGGAGGCCATCAACGGTGGCGCATAGGTGAGATCTCCTCCTACTCGTCCTCCTACACAAACACGAGCATCCCCGCCGTTGCGTCTCCTTCCCCAACTCTCTTGGCGCCCCATCATCTCTATTGCGACATCTCGCCTTTGCCATAGCCGTCATGGCATGGAGCTTCTTGTCCGCCACCGCTCCAACTCCCTTAACCCTTCTCAGGCGCCCCCTCCCCCCATGCCGTCGGATCACTTACTCCTCCATCATTTCCTCATCGAACCAGCTCCTTATCCACCCCATCCACACCAAACCACTTCCTCCTCTTCTATGAGATCCCCTTTTATTTTTTTCTTCTTCCTCTACCCCTCCCCACAGAACCACCTCCTCTCTTCCCCTTCCATAGCGCCTCTGATAGTCCATTATGTTTGGAAGATTATTGCTAACCCTCCTTGTTTCTTGTTGCAGATGTTGTTGAAGATTGGACCACCGTGAGACTGATTTAAGGTGAGAACAAACTCTGGGTTATGTGACATGATGGTGAACCATGAATGCATTTTTTGTCAAATGATATGTAAATTATTGTTGTTGTGTAGTGCCCATGCACAGATTCGATGATGCATATTTTTTCCTTGTGAAGTGAGATGATGAATCTTGCAATATGTGATATGGTGATTGTTGTTGTGTGCTGCTTTTTTTGTGTAGAGTGATGGAGAATAAAATTTATAAAGTTCATAATGAATGTTTGTTTGTGTGTAACAAATATGATTCCGTACTGAAACCTCGGTAAGACTCCGTGAGCCAATGCAGTAAACATCAAAACAACCAAATTCGTATTCATGTCCATTATAGTTTTCCGGCTGAATTGGAACTGAAACCAATTCAATATGGAGGCCTCCAATTCTTTCATTTTCAAATTTTGCAGAGATTTAAGAATGGGAGCAAACGTTTTGGCAAAATGTTGATTGATTTTTTGTTTCGCCAGATTTCTCGCACTCAATGTGTTTAATTTTGTTAGCAATGTTCATGCCGATTTTTTCCAACGATTTCTAACCTTTTTAAGTCATTAGCCTCTTCTCTCTGGTTTGCTGAGATGTTATCATATTTTAAAATTGGATAAGCAAGTATGCAAAATATCATGTTCTCAAATGTTTGCTAGAAGACCCACTATTTGGCTTTCAGGAAGTAGCAAGGAGGTGTCAAATATTAATCAATGGTTTCTGACATTTTCTGTACTAAGGCAATATTTTATAGGGATTCCATGGTGCCTAGTCGTTGTCAGGCCTCCCGTACCGCACCATCATCCTCCACTCCAGCCCCGCCCTCACCGTTTCGAGGCCCACGAGAGGAGCCATGGATGCCACCTCAATCGATGGCGCCAGACGAATTGGAGAGTCAGCGACAGAGGATGTGGCTTGGGTGAGCAAAAATAATTGGCGATGTGGTGTTTTGCTGGATGGAGTACATGCAGGAACTGACGGAGGTGCAGGCCATCGCACGTGAGAACCCTGGCTTTCAGGTGGTTGTCCAGATGTGTATCGAAAAAGGTTTTCGCCCTGCTTTATATATAAAGCAAAGATCCACAACAAACCGGTATAAACGCACGCCACCACAACACACGCACACACCCAAGGCAGGATACATATGTGCTGAGCACAGCAACACCACCCCTATCACTACAAGAGTAACCGGGGACTCCCCCGTGAACATGCCACCACGAAGAGATGAAGCCGCGTACGACGAACCGTGGACTCCTAGGCAGCGCCTATAGGAAGGTTACGACACCAAAGCGCCGCCGCCGCCCGATCTGAGGATCAGAGTTTCCCCTGGAGCAACATGACTGGCAATGAGAGCCGTGACGACGCCTTCAAGAAGGGAACGAGCTTCACTGCCACCGGTCTGTCTGAAGACAGAGCAGGTTTTCACCCCGGCCAACACTCACCGTCACCGAATGCCACACCCCGGCTACCACGTCGCCCACACGGCCATGGCCATCGGGCAGCACCAAGCCACGGGCTCTGCCCAAGAGCGTCGCGCTACCACCACCAGAGCCGCCGCCCCGGCATCCAAGACCTTGACACCTCCACACCCAAGACCCGCCGCTACCCCAACCGAAGAGACATGCGGAAAGGCCCCGCCTTTTGCACCCCTAGACGGCCCCCAGCTCCGAGACCCAAAAGGCTGGCCAAAATTGGCCACCATCAACCCGTCCTACTGCACCGGGCGCAAGACGAGCACAGTCCTGCAGCCGGGCATGAAACGAGCATGGTCCTGCAGTTGGGCGTGAGACAAGCAGAGTCCTGCTGCCGGGTGCGAGACAAGCACAGTTCTGCTGCTGGGCGCGAGACGAGCTTGCTCCAATAGCCGGGCGCGGAACGAGCTCGGTCCTGCAGCACCGGGCGCGAGACAGGCGATGGTCTGCAACTGGGAGAGGGCCAGCCCTTCAATGAAAGTAGTGCTCGAGCGCCGAGGGGAGGGATCGAAGGCCGAAACAGTCCACCTGCAAACGAGCCGACGCCGACAAAGAAGCCAACTATCGCTGCAGCTGGGATCGCCAAGCTGTCGTGTAGACACTAGGCAGCAGGAAGGCCACACAACACCTCCGTGCACCGCCGTATCCCATGACCAGAGCAGCCACCACGCCGGGTCGCTGTCCTACTCCGCGTCGCTCGTCGGGACCAAGCCGAAGGCCCGACAGAGCACGCAACCACCGGCCGCACCTCCGCCCGCCAGCCCCGCGGCCAAAAGACGCGCCGCCGAGAGGTGCAGCCCCACGGGACCTGCATGGAGCTCATACCCCGCCACCATGGCTACAACAGCGCCTGGCCAAGGGCAGCCAACCACAACCAACCCCACCCAGCCAGAGGACCGCCCAAGGACGGTCGCGTACGATGCAGACCAAGCCCCCCGCCACCTGCACCCAGTCGCAACGCAATCGCCGCCACCAGATCCTCCCCTGTCACCGCCCGAAGCCCCCCGCCACCTGCACCCAGCCACAACGTAGTCGCCGCCACCAGATCCTCCCGCCGCCGTCGCCCGAAGCCCCCCGCACCTGTCGCTCGCAGCCCCGTCACTCCACAACAGACAGGTCCAACACAGCCACCACGGCGCCCACGGCCGCCCGTGCCGGCGCCACGGCCATCTGCAGCGCCACCGCCGTGCCCTGTGCAAGCGTCGTGTCCTGAGGAGATCACCACATCCTGCGCCGCAGGGCCGCCAAGGGAGGAAAGAGACCCCCGCTGCCACCTACGTCGATCGGGCTTTGCTCGGCAGTGCGCTCCGGCAGCAGCGAGGGAGGGGGTTGTTGGGAAACGCAGTAATTCAAAAAAAAATCCTATGCACACACAAGATCCGTCTAGGTGATGCATAGCAATGAGAGGGGAGAGTATTGTCCACGTACCCTCGTAGACCGTAAGCAGAAGCATAATGACAACACGTTTGATGTAGTCGTACGTCTTCATGATCTGACCGATCCTAGCACCGAAGGTACGACACCTCCGTGATCTGCACACATTCGGCTCGGTGACGTCCCATGAACTCTAGATCCAGCTGAGGTCGAGGGAGAGTTTCGTCAGCACGATGGCGTGATGACGGTGATGATGAAGTTGCGACACAGGGCTTCGCCTAAGCTATACAATGATATGACCGAGGTGGAAATCTGTGGAGGGGGCACCGCATATGGCTAAACAATCAACTTGTGTGTTCTAGGGTTCCCCCTCCCCACGTATATAAAGGAGGGAGGGGGAGGCCGTCCGGCCCTCGTTGGCGCGCCCCCAAGAGGGGAATCCTACTAGGACTCCAAATCCTAGTAGGTTTCCACCAAAAGGGAGAGAGGGGGAAGGAAGGAGAGGGAGAGGGGAAAGGAAAGGGGGGCGCCGCCCCCCTTCCTAGTCCAATTCGGACTCAAGGGGGAGGGGGTGCGCGGCCTGCCCTAGCCGCCCCTTTCTCTCTCCACTAAGGCCCATCGAGGCCCATTAGTTCCCTCGGGGTTTCCGATAACCCTCCGGCACTCCGGTTTTATTCGAAACTTCTCCGGAACACTTTCGATGTCCGAACATATCCGTCCAATATATCAATCTTTATGTCTCGACCATTTAGAGACTCCTCATCATGTTCGTGATCACATCCGGGCCTCTGAACTACCTTCGGTACATCAAAACACATAAACTGATAATACCGATCATCATCAAACGTTAAGCGTGCGGACCCTACGGGTTCGAGAACTATGTAGACATGACCGAGACTCATCTCCGGTCAATAACCAATAGCGGAACATGGATGCTCATATTGGTTCCTACATATTCTACGAAGATCTTTATCGGTCAAACCGCATAACAACATACATTGTTCCCTTTGTCATCAGTATGTTACTTGCCCGAGATTCGATCATCGGTATCTCAATACCTAGTTCAATCTCGTTACCAGCAAGTCTCTTTACTCGTTCCGTAATGCAACATCCCGTAACTAACTCATTAGTCACATTTCTTGCAAGGCTTATAGTGATGTGCATTACCAAGAGGGCTCAGAGATACCTCTCCGATACACAGAGTGACAAATCCTAATCTCGATCTATGCCAACTCAACAAACACCATTGGAGACACCTATAGAGCATTTTTATAGTCACCCAGTTACGTTGTGATGTTTGATAGCACACTAAGTGTTCCTCTGGTATTCGGGGGTTGCATAATCTCATAGTCATAGGAACAAGTATAAGTTATGGAGAAAGCAATTGTAGTAAACTAAACAATCAAAGTGCTAAGCTAGATGGGTCAAGTCAATCACATCATTCTCTAATGATGTGATCCCATTCATCAAATGACAACTCTTGTCCATGGCTATGAAACTTAACCATCTTTGATTAATGAGCTAGTCAAGTAGAGGCATACTAGTGACACTCGTTTTGTCTATGAATTCAAACATGTACTAAGTTTCCGGTTAATACAATTCTAGTATGAATAAGAAAACATTTATCATGATATAAGGAAATATAAATAACAACTTTATTATTGTCTCTAGGGCATATTTCCTTCAGTCTCCCACTTGCACTAGAGTCAATAATCTACATTACATAGTAATGATTCTAACACCCATGGAGTCCTGGTGCTGATCATATTTTTCTCGTGAGAGAGGCTTAGTCAATGGGTCTGCAACATTCAGATCCGTATGTATCTTGCAAATCTCTATGTCTCCCTCCTTGACTCGATCGCGGATGGAATTGAAGCGCCTTTTGATGTGCTTGGTTCTCTTATGAAATCTGGATTCCTTTGCCAAGGCAATTGCACCAGTGTTGTCACAAAAGATTTTCATTGGACCCGATGCACTAGGTATGACACCTAGATCGGATATGAACTCCTTCATCTAGACTCCTTCATTTGCTGCTTTCGAAGCAGCTATGTACTCTGCTTCACACGTAGATCCCGCCATGACGCTCTGCTTGGAACTACACGTAGATCCCGAGCCCTGACCTCGACCTGGACGCTGCCTGCCCCTCCCTCGTTGCAGGCACCCGAGGTGAGCACGCCTACTCCTCCCCTCCCCTACCTCTGCCTAGGGTTCTTCAAATTTTAGTTGCATCAAATTAGCTAGGGTTCATCTATGGGTGGAAACGAATTGGATGCGGATGTTATCAGATACGGATTCGACTCAGATGTTTTCTTAGATAATGAATAAACACTATTGTAATGCACCACATATTTCATCCACTTGAACCTAATCCACCTTCATTTGACACATTGTTATGGACATAATGATATAAACCTCATAATTGGTATTGTACCAAAATTTGTATAACAACGTATAAATACACTCAAAATGAAAAAAAATGAAAAAAAGAATACTAGTAGAGATGGATAGTAAACACGCTGCTACTAGCTAGATTAGATGCAGCGCGGGAGAGAACAAATGTTGCTGCTATGTGTCTTAGCAGTAGCGCGTGTCGCACGCACTACTGCTAAGTAATAGCTGTAACGCCTTATTAGTAGCGCGGTGTCCCACGCTACTAGTGGGCATTAAACCCGCGCTACTACTAGGGTTTTCCATAGTAGTGATATCTTGCCTTCAGATCTGTGATTGAAGGTGTACCCAACGGTCTCCTTTGGGTATCCTATGAAGACACATTTCTCCGATTTGGGTTCGAGCTTATCAGGTTGAAGTTTTTTCACATAACGGTCGCAGCTCCAAACTTTAAGAAACGACAACTTGGGTTTCTTGCCAAACCATAGTTCATAAGGTGTTGTCTCAACGGATTTCAATGGTGCCCTATTTAACGTGAATGCAGCCGTCTCTAAAGCATAACCCCAAAACGATAGCAGTAAATCAGTACGAGACATCATAGATCGCACTGATAACCCACAAGTATAGGGGATCAATTGTAGCATCTTTCGATAAGAGTGTCGAACCCAACGAGGAGCTAAAGGTAGAACAAATATTCCCTCAAGTTCTATCGACCACCGATACAACTCTACGCACGCTTAACGTTCGCTTTACCTAGAACAAGTATGAAACTAGAAGTACTTTGTAGGTCTTGTTGGATAGGTTTGCAAGATAATAAAGAGTGCGTAAATAAAAATTAGGGGCTGTTTAGATAAAGACACAACTAAGTTAGGTTTAGTAGAGAGCTTTTTGTCACGAGAAAGTTATTTGTCCTAGGCAATCGATAACTAGACCGGTAATCATTATTGCAATTTTATTTGAGGGAGAGGCATAAGCTAACATACTTTCTCTTCTTGGATCATATGCACTTATGATTGGAACTCTAGCAAGCATCCTCAACTACTAAAGATCATTAAGGTAAAACCCAACCATAGCATTATAAGGCATCAAGTCCTCTTTATTCCCATACGCAAACAACCTACTTACTCGGTTCTGTGTTTCTACCACTCACGCCACCCACCATAAGCAAATCATGAACATATTTCAAACCCTACAGCGGGGATCCCTCACGATTGCGCGACACAGAGAGCACCATAGGACAGCACCAATAATAAAACATGCAACTCAAACCAATCACGATCATCAATTAACCCATAGGACAAAACAGATCTACTCAAACATCATAGGATAGCCATATATCACTGGGAAATAATATATAGCGTTGATGACCATGTTTATGTAGAGATTATAGTGGGTAAAAGAGGAGTTACACCACTTCATAGAGGGGGGAAGAGTTGGTGATGATGCCGGTGAAGTTGTTGGTGTAGATTGCGGTGATGATGATGGCCCCGACGGCGTTCTGGCGCCACTGGAAGAGAGGGAGAGAGAGCCCCCCTTCTTCTTCTTCTTCTTCCTTGACCTTCTCCCTAGATTGGAGAAGGGTTTCCCCTCTGGTCCATGGCCTCCATGGCATGGGAGGGGCAAGAGCCCCTCCGAGATTGGATCTGTCTCTCTGTCTCTCTCTGTTTCTGCGTTCCAGATTCTGCCCTTTCACCGTTTCTTAAATTCCTGAAGATCCGTGACTCCGTTTGGGCTGAATTTTGGACATGATTTTTATCCGGATATTAGCTTTCTTGCGGCGAAAGAAGGGCATCAACCGCCTTACGAGGTGGCCACGAGGGTCAGGGGCGCGCCCCCTACCTCTTGGGCCCCTCGAGCATCGTCTCGTGTTGATTTCACTTCCCAAAATTCACATATATTCCAAAAAAAATTCTCTGTCAGTTTTTATCCCGTTTGTACTCCGTTTGATATGGATTTTCTGCGTAACAAAAAACATGCAACAAACAGGAACTGGCACTGGGCACTGGATCAATATGTTAGTCCCAAAAATAGTATAAAAAGTTGCCAAAAGTATATGAAAGTTGTATAATATTGGCATGGAACAATAAAAAATTATAGATACGATGGAGACGTATCAGCATCCCCAAGCTTAATTCCTACTCGTCCTCGAGTAGGTAAATGATGAAAAAGATAATTTTTTATGTGGAATTCTACCTAGCATAATCTTGATCATGTAATCTAATCATGGCATGAATATTAAGACACGAGTGATTCAAAGCAATAATCTATCATTTGACATTAAGACAATAATACTTCAAGCATATTAATAAAGCAATCATGTCTTTTCAAAATAACATGGCCAAAGAAAGTTATCCCTACAAAATCATATGGTCTGGCTATGCTCCATCTTCACCACACAAAATATTCAAATCATGCATGACCCCGATGACAATCCAAGCAATTGTTTCATACTTTGATGTTCTCAAACCTTTTCAACTTTCACGCAATACATGAGCGTGAGCCATGGATATAGCACTATAGGTGGAATAGAATATGATGATGTGTGGAGAAGACAAAAAAGGGAGAAAGTCTCACAATGACGCGGCTAATCAATGGGTTATAGAGATGCCCATCAATTGATGTCAATGCGAGGAGTAGGGATTGCCATGCAATGGATGCACTAAGAGCTATAAGTGTATGAAAGCTCAAATTGAAACTAAGTGGGTGTGCATCCAACTTGCTTGCTCATGAAGACCTCGGGCGTGTGAGGAAGCCCATCATCGGAATATACAAGCCAAGTTCTATACTGAAAATTACCACTAGTATATGAAAGTGATAACTCAAGAGACTCTCTATATGAAGAACATGGTGCTACTCTGAAGCACAAGTGTGGTAAAAGGATAGTAACATTGTCCCTTCTCTCTTTTTCTCTCATTTTTATTTTTTTCTCTCTTTTTTTGTGGGCTTCTTTGGCCTCTTTTTTTATTTGGGATTATTTGGCCTCTTTTATTTTGATAACCTCACATGGGACAATGTTCTAATAATGATGATCATCACACTTTTACTTACTTACAACTCAATATTACAACTCGATACTAGAACAAAGTATGACTCTATATGGATGCCTCCGGCGATGTACCGGGATGTGCAATGATCTAGCGTAGCAATGACATCAAAAAGGACAACCATGAAAACATCATGCTAGCTATCTTACGACCATGCAAAGCAATATGACAATGATACTCAAGTCATGTATATGATGATGATGGAAATTGCATGGCAATATATCTCGGAATGGCTATGGAAATGCCATAATAGGTAGGTATGGTGGCTGTTTTGAGGAAGATATAAGGAGGCTTATGTGTGATAGACCCTATCGTATCACGGGGTTTGGATGCACCGGCAAAGTTTGCACCAACTCTTGAGGTGAGAAAGGGCAATGCACGGTACCGAAGAGGCTAGCAATGATGGAAGGGTGAGAGTGCTTATAATCCATGGACTCAACATTAGTCATAAAGAACTCACATACTTATTGAAAAAATCTATTAGTCATCGAAACAAAGTACTACGTGCATGTTCCTAGGGGGATAGATTGGTAGGAAAATACCATCGCTCGTCCCCGACCGCCACTCATAAGGAAGACAATCAATAAATACCTTATGCTCCGACTTCATCACATAACGGTTCACCATACGTGCCTGCTACGGGAATCACAAACTTCAACACAAGTATTTCTACAATCCACAACTACCCACTAGCATGACTCTAATATCACCATCTTTATATCGCAAAACTATTGCAAGGAATCAAACATATCATATTCAGTGATCTACAAGTTTTATGTAGGATTTTATGACTAACCATGTGAATGACCAGTTCCTGTCATCTCTCTAAATAGATATAAGTGAAGCAAGAGAGTTTTTAATCCTTTCTACAAAAGATATGCTCACGCTCTAACAAATATAAGTGAAGCAAAAGAGCATTCTACAAATGGCAGTTTTCTATGTGAAGAGAAACAGACAATCCAAACTTCAAAAGATATAAGTGAAGCACATGAAGCATTCTATAAAGCCATACTCAAAAGATATAAGTGAAGTGAAATGAGAATTCTATAAATCAACGAAGAACTATCTCATACCAGCATGGTGCATAAAAGAAAAGTGAAAACTAAATGCAAACGACGCACCAAGATTTACGTATATCATGTGACGAATAAAAATATAGCTCCAAGTGAAATTACCGATGATCGTTAGAAGAAAGAGGGGATGCCTTCCAGGGCATACCCTATTGGGAAACATAGTAATTTCAAAAAATTTCCTACGCACACGCAAGATCATGGTGATGCATAGCAGCAAGAGGGGAGAGTGTGATCTACGTACCCTTGTAGACCGCAGCGGAAGCATTAGCACAACGCGGTTGATGTAGTCATACGTCTTCACGGCCCGACCGATCAAGCACCGAAACTACGACACCTCCGAGTTTTAGCACATGTTCAGCTCGATGACGATCCTTGGACTCTGATCCAGCAAAGTGTTGGGGAAGAGTTCCGTCAGCACGACGACGTGGTGACGATCTTGATGTTCTACCGTCGCAGGGCTTCGCCTAAGCACCGCTACAATATTATCGAGGATTATGGTGGAAGGGGGCACCACACACGGCTAAGAAAACGATCACGTGGATCAACTTGTGTGTCTAGGGGTGCCCCTGCCCCCGTATATGAAGGAGCAAGGGGAGGAGGCCGGCCGGCCCTATAGGCGCGCCAAGGAGGAAGTGGGGAGGGAGAAGGAAAGGGGGGCGCCGCCCCCCCCTCTCCTAGTCCAATTCGGACCAGGGGGGAGGAGGCGCGCGGCCCACCCTGGCTGCCCTTCTCTTTCTCCACTAAGGCCCATATGGCCCATTACTTCTCTCGGGGGGTTCCGGTAACCCTCCGGTACTCCGGTTTTCTCCGAAATCACCCGGAACACTTCCGGTGTCCGAATATAGCCGTCCAATATATCAATCTTTATTTCTCGACCATTTCGAGACTCCTCTTTATGTCCGTGGTCACATCCGGGACTCCGAACTAACTTCGGTACATCAAAACTCATAAACTCATAATATAAATGTCATCGAAACCTTAAGCGTGCAGACCCTACGGGTTCGAGAACAATGTAGACATGACCAAGACATGTCTCCGGTCAATAACCAATAGCGGAACCTGGATACTCATATTGGCTCCTACATATTCTACGAAGATCTTTATCGGTTAGACCGCATAACAACATACGTTGTTCCCTTTGTCATCGGTATGTTACTTGCCCGAGATTCGATCATCGGTATCTCAATACCTAGTTCAATCTCGTTACCGGCAAGTCTCTTTACTCGTTACGTAATACATCATCTTGCAACTAACTCATTAGTTGCAATGCTTGCAAGGCTTATGTGATGTGCATTACCGAGAGGTCCCAGAGATACCTCTCCGACAATCGGAGTGACAAATCCTAATCTCGAAATACGCCAACCCAACATTTACCTTTGGAGACACCTGTAGAGCTCCTTTATAATCACCCAGTTACATTGTGACGTTTGGTAGCACACAAAGTGTTCCTCCGGCAAACGGGAGTTTGCATAATCTCATAGTCATAGGAACATGTATAAGTCATGAAGAAAGCAATAGCAACATACTAAACGATCGGGTGCTAAGCTAATGGAATGGGTCATGTCAATCACATCATTCTCCTAATGATGTGATCCCGTTAATCAAATGACAACACATGTCTATGGTTAGGAAACATAACCATCTTTGATTAACGAGCTAGTCAAGTAGAGGCATACTAGTGACACTTTGTTTGTCTATGTATTCACACATGTATTATGTTTCCGGTTAATACAATTCTAGCATGAATAATAAACATTTATCATGAAATAAGGAAATAAATAATAACTTTGTTATTGCCTCTAGGGCATATTTCCTTCAGTCTCCCACTTGCACTAGAGTCAATAATCTAGATCACATCGCTATGTGATTTAACATCAATAGTTCACATCACCATGTGATTAACACCCATAGTTCACATCGTCATGTGACCAACACTCAAAAGGTTTACTAGAGTCAGTAATCTAGTTCACATCTATATGTGATTAACACCCAAACAGTACTAAGGTGTGATCATGTTTTGCTTGTGAGAGAAGCTTAGTCAACGAGTCTGCCAAAATTCAGATCCGTATGTATTTTGCAAATTTCTATGGCTACAATGCTCTGCACGGAGCTACTTTAGCTAATTGCTCCCACTTTCAATATGCATCCAGATTCTACAATGCTCTGCACGAACCTTTTTTCACCTCCATAATCGAGAAACATATCCTTATTCCACTAAGGATAATTTCGACCGCTGTCCAGTGATCTACTCCTAGATCACTATTGTACTCCCTTGCCAACATCAGTGTAGGGTATACAATAGATCTGGTACACAGCATGGCATACTTTATAGAACCTATGGCTGAGGCATAGGGAATGACTTTCATTCTCTTTCTATCTTCTGCCATGGTCGGGTTTTGAGTCTTACTCAATTTCACACCTTGTAACACAGGCAAGAACTCTTTCTTTGACTGTTCCATTTTGAACTACTTCAAAATCTTGTCAAGGTATGTACTCATTGAAAAAACTTATCAAGCGTCTTGATCTATCTTTATAGATCTTGATGCTCAATATGTAAGCAGCTTCACCGAGGTTTTCATTGAAAAACTCCTTTCAAACACTTCTTTATGCTTTACAGAATAATTCTACATTATTTCTGATCAACAATATGTCACTCACATATACTTATCAGAAATGTTGTAGTGCTCCCACTCACTTTCCTGTAAATACAGGCTTCACCGCAAGTCTGTATAAAACTATATGCTTTGAACAACTCATCAAAGCGTATATTCCAACTCCAAGATGCTTGTACTAGTCCATAAATGGATCGCTGGAGCTTGCACATTTTGTTAACACCTTTAGGATTGACAAAACCTTCTGGTTGCATCATATACAACTCTTCTTTAAGAAATCCATTAAGGAATGCAGTTTTGTTTATCCATTTGCCAGATTTCATAAAATGCGGCAATTGCTAACATGATTCGGACAGACTTAGGCATAGATACGAGTGAGAAACTCTCATCGTAGTCAACACCTTGAACTTGTCGAAAACCTTTTGTGACAATTCTAGCTTTGTAGATAGTTACACTACTATCAGCGTCCGTCTTCCTCTTGAAGATCCATTTATTTTCTATGGCTTGCCGATCAACGGGCAAATCCATCAAAGTCCATACTTTGTTCTTATACATGGATCATATCTCAGATTTCATGGCCTCAAACCATTTCGCGGAATCTGGGCTCATCATCGCTTCCTCATAGTTCGCAAGTTCATCATGGTCTAGTAACATGACTTCCAGAACAGGATTACCGTACCACTTTGGTGCGGATCTCACTCTGGTTTACCTACGAGATTCGGTAGTAACTTGATCTGAAGTTACATGATCATCATCATTAGCTTCCTCACTAATTGGTGTAGTAGTCACAAGAACAGATTTATGTGATGAACTACTTCCAATAAGGGAGAAGGTACAATTACCTTATCAAGTTTTCTACTTTCCTCCCACTCACTTCTTTCGAGAGAAACTCCTTCTCTAGAAAGGATCCATTCTTAGCAACGAATGTCTTGCCTTCGGATCTGTGATAGAAGATGTACCCAACAGTCTCCTTTGGATATCCTATGAAGACATATTTCTCCGATTTGGGTTTGAGCTTATCAGGATGAAACTTTTTCTTATAAGCATTGCAACCCCAAACTTTAAGAAACGACAACTTTGGTTTCTTGCCAAACCACAGTTCATACAGTGTCGTCTCAACGGATTTAGATGGTGCCCTATTTAACGTGAATGTAGCTGTCTCTAATGCATAACCCCAAAACTATAGTGGTAAATTGGTAAGAGACATCATAGATCGCACCATATCTAATAAAGTACGGTTATGACGTTCGGACACACCATTACACTGTGGTGTTCTAGGTAGCGTGAGTAGTGAAACTATTTCACATTGTTTTTAACTGAAGACCAAACTCGTAACTCAAATATTCTCTTTCACGATTAGATCGTAGAAACTTTATTTTCTTGTTACGATGATTTCCACTTCACTCTGAAATTCTTTGAACTTTTCAAATGTTTCAGACTTATGTTTCATGAAGTAAATATACTCATATCTGCTCAAATCATCTGTGAAGGTCAGAAAATAATGATACCTGTCGCGAGCCTCAATATTCATCGGACCACATACATCAGTATGTATGATTTCCAACAAATCTGTTGCTCGCTCCATTGTTCCGGAGAACGTAGTCTTAGTCATCTTGCCCATGAGGCATGGTTCGCAAGCATCAACTGATTCATAATCAAGTGATTCCAAAAGCCCATCAATATGGATTTTCTTCATGCGCTTTACATCAATATGACCTAAACGGCAGTGCCACAAATAAGTTGCACTATCATTATTAACTTTGCATCTTTTGGCTTCAATATTATGAATATGTGTATCACTACGATCGAGATCCAACAAACCATTTTCGTTGGTGTGTATGACCATAGAAGGTTTTATTCATGTAAACAGAACAACAATTGTTCTCTAATTTAAATGAATAACCATATTGCAATAAACATGATCAAATCATATTCATGCTCAACGCAAACACCAAATAACACTTATTTAGTTTCAACACTAATCCCGAAAGTATAGGGAGAGTGCGATGATGATCATATCAATCTTGGAACTACTTCCAACACACATCGTCACCTCGACTTTTACTAGTTTCTATTTATTCTGCAACTCCCGTTTCGAGTTACTAATCTTAGCAACTGAACTAGTATCAAATACTGAGGGGTTGCTATAAACACTAGTAAAGTACACATCAATAACATGTATATCCAATATACCTTTGTTCACTTTGCCATCCTTCTTATCCACCAATTACTTGGGGTAGTTCCGCTTCTAGTGACCAGTCCCTTTGAAGTAGAAGCACTCAGTCTCAGGCTTAGGTCCAGAGTTGGGCTTCTTCACTTGAGCAGCAACTTGCTTGCCATTCTTCTTGAAGTTCCCCTTCTTCCCTTTGCTTGAAACTAGTGGTCTTGTTAAACCATCAACACTTGATGTTTTTCTTGATTTCTACCTTCGTCGATTCCAGCATCACGAAGAGCTTGGGAATTACTTTCGTCATCCCTTGCATATTACAGTTCATCACAAAGTTCTACTAACTTGGTGATGGTGACTAGAGAATTCTGTCAGTCACTATTTTATCTAGAAGATTAACTCCCACTTGATTCAAGCGATTGTAGTACCCAGACAATCTGAGCACATGCTCACTAGTTGAGCGATTCTCCTCCATCTTTTAGCTATAGAACTTGTTGGAGACTTCATATCTCTCAACTCGGGTATTTGCTTGAAATATTAACTTCAACTCCTGGAACATCTCATATGGTCCATGACGTTCAAAACGTCTTTGAAGTCCCGATTCTAAGCCGTTAAGCATGGTGCACTAAACTATCAAGTAGTCATCATATTTAGCTAGCCAAACATTCATAACGTCTGCATCTGCTCCTGCAATAGGTCTGTCACCTAGTGGTGCATCAAGGACATAATTCCTCTATGCAACAATGAGGATAAACCTCAGATCATGGATCCAATCCGCATCATTGCTACTAACATCTTTCAACACAATTTTCTCTAGGAACATATCAAAATAAACACAGGGAAGCAACAATGTGAGCTATTGATCTACAACATAATTTACAAAAATACTATCAGGACTAAGTTCATGATAAATTTAAGTTCAATTAATCATATTACTAAAGAACTCCCACTTAGATAGACATCCCTCTAATCCTCTAAGTGATCATGTGATCCAAATCAACTAAACCATGTCCGATCATCACGTGAGATGGAGTAGTTTCATTGGTGAACATCACTATGTTGATCATATCTACTATATGATTCATGCTTGACCTTTCAGTCTCCGTGATCCGAGGCCATATCTGTATATGCTTGGCTCGTCAAGTATAACCTGAGTATTCCGCGTGTGCAACTGTTTTGCACCCGTTGTATTTGAATGTAGAGCCTATCACACCCGATCATCACGTGGTGTCTCAGCACGAAGAACTTTCGCAATGGTGCATACTCAGGGAGAACACTTCTTGATAATTAGTGAGAGATTATCTTAAAATGCTACCGTCAATCAAAGCAAGATAAGATGTATAAAAGATAAACATCATATGCAATCAAAATATGTGACATGATATGGCCATCATCATCTTGCGCCTTTGATCTCCATCTCCAAAGTACTGTCATGATCTCTATCGTCATCGGCATGACACCATGATCTCCATCATCTTGATCTATATCAATGTGTCGTCACACGGTCGTCTCGCCAACTATTGCTCTTGCAACTATTGCTATTGCATAGTGATAAAGTAAAGCAATTATTTGGCGCTTGCATCTTATGCAATAAAGAGACAACCAAAAGGCTTTTGCCAGTTGCCGATAACTTCAACAAAACATGATCATCTCATACAACCACTTATATCTCATCATGTCTTGACCATATCACATCACAACATGCCCTGCAAAAACAAGTTAGACGTCCTCTACTTTGTTGTTCCAAGTTTTACGTGGCTGCTACGGGCTGAGCAAGAACTGTTCTTACCTACGCATCAAAACCACAACGGTAGTTTGTCAAGTTGGTGTTATTTTAACCTTCGCAAGGACCGGGCGTAGCCACACTCGGTTCAACTAAAGTTGGAGAAACTGACACCCGCCAGCCACCTGTGTGCAAAGCACGTCGGTAGAACCAGTCTCGCGTAAGCGTATGCGTAATGTCGGTCTGGGCCGCTTCATCCAACAATACCGCCGAACCAAAGTATGACATGCTGGTAAGCAGTATGACTTATATCGCCCACAACTCACTTGTGTTCTACTCGTGCATATAACATCAACACATAAAACTAGGCTCGGATGCCACTGTTGGGAAACGTAGTAATTTCAAAAAATTTCCTACGCACATGCAAGATCATGGTGATGCATAGCAGCGAGAGGGGAGAGTGTGATCTACGTACCCTTGTAGACCGCAGCGGAAGTGTTAGCACAACGCGGTTGATGTAGTCGTACGTCTTCATGGCCCGACCGGTCAAGCACCGAAACTACGGCACCTCCGAGTTTTAGCACACGTTCAGCTCGATGACGATCCTCGGACTCCGATCCAGCAAAGTGTTGGGGAAGAGTTCCGTCAGCACGACGGCATGGTGACGATCTTGATGTTCTACCGTCGCAGGGCTTCGGCTAAGCACCGCTACAATATTATCGAGGATTATGGTGGAAGGGGGCACCGCACACGGCTAAGAAAACGATCACGTGGATCAACTTGTGTGTCTAGGGGTGCCCCCTGCCCCCGTATATAAAGGAGCAAGGGGAGGAGGCCGGCCGGCCCTATAGGCGCGCCAAGGAGGAGTCCTCCTCCTAGTAGGAGTAGGACTCCTACTAGGAGGGGGAAGGAAGTGGGGAGGGAGAAGGAAAGGGGGGCGCCGCCCCCCTCTCCTAGTCCAATTCGGACCAGGGGGGAGGAGGCGTGCGGCCCACCCTGGCTGCCCTTCTCTTTCCCCACTAAGGCCCATATGGCCCATTACTTCTCCCGGAGGGGGGGGGGGTTCCGGTAACCCTCCGGTACTCCGGTTTTCTCCGAAATCACCCGGAACACTTCCGGTGTCCGAATATAGCCATCCAATATATCAATCTTTATGTCTCGACCATTTCGAGACTCCTCGTTATGTCCGTGATCACATCCGGGACTCTGAACTAACTTCGGTACATCAAAACTCATAAACTCATAATATAACTGTCATCGAAACCTTAAGCGTGCGGACCCTACGGGTTCGAGAACAATGTAGACATGACCAAGACATGTCTCCGGTCAATAACCAATAGCGGAACCTGGATGCTCATATTGGCTCCTACATATTCTACGAAGATATTTATCGGCCAGACCGCATAACAACATACATTGTTCCCTTTGTCATCGGTATGTTACTTGCCCGAGATTCGATCGTCGGTATCTCAATACCTAGTTCAATCTCGTTACCGGCAAGTCTCTTTACTTGTTTCGTAATACATCATCTTGCAACTAACTCATTAGTTGCAATGCTTGCAAGGCTTATGTGATGTGCATTACCGAGAGGGCCCAGAGATACCTCTCCGACAATCGGAGTGACAAATCCTAATCTCGAAATACACCAACCCAACATTTACCTTTGGAGACACCTGTAGAGCTCCTTTATAATCGCCCAGTTACGTTGTGACGTTTGGTAGCACACAAAGTGTTCCTCCGGCAAACGGGAGTTGCATAATCTCATAGTCATAGGAACATGTATAAGTCATGAAGAAAGCAATAGCAACATACTAAACGATCGGGTGCTAAGATAATGGAATGGGTCATGTCAATCACATCATTCTCCTAATGATGTGATCCCGTTAATCAAATGACAACACATTTCTATGGTTAGGAAACATAACCATCTTTGATTAACGAGCTAGTCAAGTAGAGGCATACTAGTGACACTTTGTTTGTCTATGTATTCACACATGTATTATGTTTCCGGTTAATACAATTCTAGCATGAATAATAAACATTTATCATGAAATAAGGAAATAAATAATAACTTTATTATTGCCTCTAGGGCATATTTCCTTCATCCCCAAGCTTGGTTGCTTGGGAGTCCTTGAATATTTCCTTCGGGTGCCTTGGGCATCCGCAAGCTTAGGCTCTTGCCACTCCTTATTCCTTCATCCATCGTGATCTCTCCAAAACATGAAAACTTCAATTGCACAAAACTTAACAAAAAGTTCGGTAAGATCCGTTAGTATAATAAAGAAAATCACTACTCTAAGTACTGTTGAAAACCAATTCATATTTTGTTTTTGCATTGTAGATACTGTAATATAACTTTTCCATGGCTTAATCCACTGATAGAAATTGATAGTTTCATCAAAACAAGCAAACTATGCATCAAAAACAGAATCTGTCTTAAACAGGATAGTCTGCAGTAATCTGAACATTCACTATACTTATGGTACTACAAAAATTCTGAAATAATTAGGAAAAATAAACAATTTGTATAGAAAGATATTGCAAAAAGTTTCAGAACTGTTTGACATTCCAGTAAAAAAATGTAAAATCACGCACTACAGCCAAAGTTTCTGTTCTGCACCGCACAAACCAACAAGCAATGTAAATATCCTAAAGGCAAATCTTGGCATATTATTTTTATAATACAATGGAATTGTACAAGGGGATAATTATTTTTGTTGAAAAGTTTCTGTAATCAAGATTCACAAAGTTTCCATGAGCATCAACAAAGTTCAAGGAGCTCTCCCACTTCAACAATGCTTGTCTCTCTCACTTTCACTTTCCTTTTTGAAAAGTTTTGGGTTCCCCTCTTTTTTTAAAACTATATAAAAGCACTCAACAAAAATAAATGACTCTTTAAAACTTCCAGGTTGTCTCCCTGGAAGCGCTTTCTTTAAATCCATTAAGCTAGGCATAAGGTGCTCAAGTAATGAATCCACCCGGATCCCAAGGTATATCAAAGCCGATTTTAATTAACAATGATTTGTGATTTAGTAGTGAGCAAAAAGCAACATATATCATGTAATTGCGAAGCCTAACACTCTTCCTATGCATCGGCATGTCATAAAATAACAATTCATGCACACATAGTAAAGGCCAATGCATAGTATAAACAGTTTCTTGCAATTTTATCATATTGGAAACATGGAGAGGCGGAGATGTAGTTCCTCTCTCATAATAATTGCAAGTAGGAGCAGAAAGCACATGCATATTATATCTATCAAAATCATCATGTGTATCAGTAAAACGCAACCCATCAATATAATCCTTAATAAGGGCAAACTTCTCCGATATAGTGTAGTCGGGAGAATTCAAATAGATAATAGGACTATCATGCGTGGGTGCAATAGCAACAATTTCATGTTTAACATAAGGAACTATAGCAAGTTCATCTCCATATGCATAATTCATATTGGCATCGTGGCCACAACCATAGCAAGTATCATCAAAAAGGGATATTTCAAAAGAATCAACGGGATCATAATAATCATCATAGCAATCATCCTTCGGTAAGCACGAAGGGGAATTAAACAATGTATGAGTTGAAGAGTTACCCTCATTAGAAGGTGGGCACGGGTAGCTAATCCGCTCTTCCTCCTTTTGTTCTTCGTTCTCCTCATCATCTTTTCCATCCAATGAGCTCACAGTTTCATCAATTTCTTCTTCCATAGATTCCTGCAAAATATTAGTCTCTTCTCGGACAGCGGAGACTTTCTCAATAAATTCATCAATATCATAATTGTATTTATAATTCTCATAGCAATATTTAAGGATAGCTAAATTTTCAGGTCTATAAACTGAATCATCAAAATCTTCAAACTCTTTACACAAAGATTCAATTTCATAAGCACCCATAAAAGCAACGAATTCTTCTATTTGTTCCACATCATTATAATCATATATACCATTAGCATAAGAAGCCAAGGTTTCATCATCATTAAATTCACATGAAAGGGAGAGGTGTGGAGCCTTCATCCTAGAGCAACAAGTATAATCATATCTCAAGCACAGTTGCCGAGCATACCAATGAAACATATAAATTTGATCCCATAATAGTTTCCCTTTTTGAGTCAAGTGATAATCCTTAAAGTATTCACATTGATCCAACGTTACTCCCATTATAAAGTTGAATGGGGTTTTCTCAGGATTATCAAAGTAGTACATAATATCTTTCACATAATGAGCATCGAGGGTTTTAGGAGGTTCCCCATCTCCATGAGTAGCAAGTAAACCATTTTTTTGGTATTTTGTGTTCCATATCCATAAATAAAGAAGAGAACAACTTAGAACAACAAATAAAAATTACTTAGTGATAAAGCAAACAAGCACACACGAGAATATTCACCCCATGCTATAACTCCCCGTCAACGGCGCCAGAAAAAGTTCTTGATAACCCACAAGTATAGGGGATCAATTGTAGCCTCTTTCGATAAGTAAGAGTGTTGAACCCAATGAGGAGCTAATGGTAGAACAAATATTCCCTCAAGTTCTATCGACCACCGATACAACTCTACGCACGCTTAACGCTCACTTTACCTAGAACAAGTATGAAACTAGAAGTACTTTGCAGGTGTTATTGGATAGGTTTGCAAGATAATAAAGAGTGCATAAATAAAAAGTAGAGGATGTTATAAACACAACTAAGTTAGGTTTAGTAGAGAGCTTTTTGTCACGAGAAAGTTATTTGTCCCTAGGCAATCGATAACTAGACTAGTAATCATTATTGCAATTTTATTTGAGGGAGAGGCATAAGCTAACATACTTTCTCTTCTTGGATCATATGCACTTATGATTGGAACTCTAGCAAGCATCCGCAACTACTAAAGATCATTAAGGTAAAACCCAACCATAGCATTATAAGTCATCAAGTCCTCTTTATTCCCATACGCAAACAACCTACTTACTTGGGTCTGTGTTTCTATCACTCACGCCACCCACCATAAGCAAATCATGAACATATTGCAAACCCTACAACGGGGATCCCTCATGCTTGCGCGACATGGAGAGGACCATAGGACAACACCAATAATAAAACATGCAACTCAAACCAATCACGATCATCAATTAACCCATAGGACAAAATGGATCTAGTCAAACATCATAGGATAGCCATACATCATTGGGAAATAATATATAGCATTGAGCACCATGTTTAAGTAGATATTACAGCGGGTAAAAGAGGAGTTACACCTCTACATAGAGGGGGGAAGAGTTGGTGATGATGGCGGTGAAGTTGTTGGTGTAGATTGCGGTGATGATGATAGCCCCGGCGGCATTCCGGCGCCACCAGGAGAGAGGGGGAGAGAGCCCACCTTCTTCTTCTTCTTCTTCTTCCTTAACCTTCTCCCTAGATGGGAGAAGGGTTTCCCCTCTGGTCCATGGCCTCCATAGCATGGGAGGGGCGAGAGCCCCTCCGAGATTGGATATGTCTCTCTGTCTCTCTCTGTTTCTGCATTTCAGATTCTGCCCTTTCACCGTTTCTTAAATTCCCGGAGATCGTAACTCCGATTGGGCTGAATTTTGGACACGATTTTTATCCGGATATTAGCTTTCTTGCGGCGAAAGAAGGGCATAAACCGCCTTACGGGGTGGCCACGAGGGTCAGGGGCGCGCCTGCCCCCCTGGGGCGCGCCCCCTACCTCGTGGACCCCTCGAGCATCGTCTCGCGTTGATTTCACTTCCCAAAATTCACATATATTCCAAAAAAAATCTCCGTCAGTTTTTATCCCGCCTGGACTCCGTTTGATATGGATTTTATGCAAAACAAAAAACATGCAACAAACAGGAACTGACATTGGGCACTGAATCAATATGTTAGTCCCAAAAAATAGTATAAAAAGTTGCCAAAAGTATATGAAAGTTGTATAGTATTGGCATGGAACAATCAAAAATTACAGATACGATGGAGATGTATCACACACTATATCTAATAAAGTGCGATTACGATGTTCAGGCACACCATTATGTTGTGGTGTTCCAGGTGGCGTGAGTTGCGAAACTATTCAACATTGTTTCAAATGAAGACCAAACTCATAACTCAAATATTCACCTCCATGATGAGATCGTAGAAACTTAATTTTCTTGTTACAATGATTTTCCACTTCACTCTGAAATAATTTGAACTTTTCAAATGTTTCAGACTTATGTTTCATCAAGTAGATATACCCATATCTGCTCAAATCATCGGTGAAGGTAAGAAAATAACGATACCCGCCGCGAGCAAGAACACTCATCGGACCGCATACATCAGTATGTATTATTTCCAACAAGTCTGTTGCTCGCTCCATTGTTCCGGAGAACGGAGTCTTAGTCATCTTGCCCGTGAGGCATGGGTCGCAAGGATCAAGTGATTCATAATCAAGTGATTCCAAAAGCGCATCAGCATGGAGTTTCTTAATGCGCTTTACACAATTATGACCTAAACGGCAGTTGATACGTCTCCAATGTATCTATAATTTTTGATTGTTCCATGCTATTATATTATCTGTTTTGGTTGTTTAATGGGCTTTAATATGCACTTTTATATTATTTTTGGGACTAACCTATTAACTAAAGGCCCAGTGCGAATTGCTGTTTTTTTTGCCTATTTCAGTGTTTCGCAGAAAAGGAATATCAAACGGAATCCAAACGGAACGAAACTTTTGCGAGGATCTTTTTTGGAACAAACGCAATCCAAGAGACTTGGAGTGGAGGTCAAGGAAGCAACGAGGCGGCCACGAGGTAGGGAGGTGCAGCCAGGGGGTAGGCGTGCCCCCCACCCTTGTGGGCCCCACGGAGCTCCACCGACCTACTTCTTTCGCCTATATATACTCTTATACCCTGAAAACATCCAAGGGAGCCACGAAACCACTTTTCCACCGCCGCAACCTTTTGTACCCATAAGATCCCTTCTTGGGGCTTTTTTCGGCGATTTGCCGCAGGGGGATTCAATCACGGAGGGCTTCTACATCAACACCATAGCCTCTCCGATGATTTGTGAGTAGTTTACCACAGACCTTCGGGTCCATAGTTATTAGCTAGATGGCTTCTTCTCTCTCTTTGGTTCTCAATACAAAGTTCTCCTCGATGTTCTTGGAGATCTATTCGATGTAATACTTTTTGTGGTGTGTTTACCGAGATCCAATGAATTGTGGGTTTATGATCAAGATTATCTATGAACAATATTTGATTCTTCTCTGAATTCTTATATATATCTGATACGTCTCCAACGTATCTAATTTTCCAAACACTTTTGCCCTTGTTTTCGACTCCAACTTGCATGATTTGAATGGAACTAACCCGGACTGACGCTGTTTTCAGCAGAATTGCCATGGTGTTATTTTTGTGCAGAAATAAAAGTTCTCGGAATGACCTGAAAATCAACGGAGAATATTTTTGGAATATATAAAAAATACTTGCGAAAGAATCAAGGCCAGGGGGCCCACACCCTGTCCACGAGGGTGGGGGCGCGCCTACCCCCTGGGCGCGCCCCCTGCCTCGTGGCCCCCCTGGTGCTCCATCGACCTCAACTCCAACTCTATATATTCACGTTTGGGGAGAAAAAAATTAGAGAGAAGGATTCATCGCATTTTACGATACGGAGCTGCCGCCAAGCCCTAATCTCTCTCGGGAGGGCTGATCTGGAGTCCGTTCGGGGCTCCGGAGAGAGGAATCCATCACCATCGTCATCATCAACGTTCCTCCATCACCAATTTCATGATCCTCACCGCCGTGCGTGAGTAATTCCATCGTAGGCTTGCTGGACGGTGATGGGTTGGATGAGATTTATCATGTAATCGAGTTAGTTTTGTTAGGGTTTGATCCCTAGTATCCATTATGTTCTGAGATTGATGTTGCTATGACTTTGCTATGCTTAATGCTTGTCACTAGGGCCCGAGTGCCATGATTTTAGATATGAACCTATTATTTTTTCATGAATATATGTGAGTTCTTGATCCTATCTTGCAAGTCTCTATAGTCACCTATTATGTGTTGTGATCCGTTAACCCCGAAGTGACAATAATCGGGGTACTTACCGGTGATGACCGTAGTTTGAGGAGTTCATGTATTCACTAAGTGTTAATGCTTTGGTATTGTACTCTATTAAAAGGAGGCCTTAATATCCCTTAGTTTCCAATAGGACCCCGCTGCCACGGGAGGGTAGGACAAAAGATGTCATGCAAGTTCTTTTCCATAAGCACGTATGACTATATTCGGAATACATGTGTACATTACATTGATGAACTGGAGCTAGTTCTGTGTCACCCTATGTTATAATTATTGCATGAGGAATCGCATCCAACATAATTATCCATCACTGATCCATTGCCTACGAGCTTTTCACATATTGATCCACTACAAAAAAATACACTTCTGTGATGATACATGTTTGTCACAGTAGGTCACTTTTTTGTCATGCATGTACATCCATGACAAATTAATGACATAATCAAGATAGTCATACCTGTGCTGTCGTAGAAGTGTTCCATGACATTACCAAAATTATCATCACGGAAGTGTCCACTTCCATGACGATAAATCGCGCGTCACAAAAGTGCTTTCATCAAGGGTGAGTGACACGTGGCATCCACCGTAACAGAACACCGTTAAGCTATCAGGGCGGGTTTTGGATCCGATAACCCGTTAACAGCCCCGACCAATGGGGATTTTCCATGTGTAAAATCATCATTGGCTAGAGGAAACACGTGTCGGCTCATCGTCGAGACAGATGTCATCCACTCACTAGACAGAAGGCGCCTATGATACGTCGACACATGGCACGGCCCAACAAGTTTAAACGGGCCGGCCCAACTAGAGGCCCACAAGATTTTGCGGACCATAATGGGCCGGCCCAGCTAAAGGCCCACAAAATTTTGCAGACCATAATGGGCTGGCCCAGCTAAAGGCCCATAAGATTTTGCGGGCCATAATGGGCCGGCCCAGGTAAAGGCCCACAAGATTTTTTTGTGCCATAATGGGCTGGCCCAGGTAAAGGCCCACAAGATTCTTGCGGGTCATAATGGGCCGGCCCGGCTAAAGGCCCACGAGATTTCGCCGACATTAATGGGCCGGCCCAGTTGTAGGCCCACAAGATTTTGAGGACCCTATTAGGCCGGCCCATTAACTAGCTGCCATGCTTTGGGCCAAATGCCAGCCCATATTTGATCTAGTCCATTAATGGCCTGCCATGCTCCGGGCCTAATAGTGGCCCATATGAGATCCGACCCATTAAAAGCCTACCACGTTCTGGGTCAAATTACGGCCCAGATCAGGTCCGGCCCTTTAAGAGGCTTTGGGCTCAATTATGGCCCATATCAGATTCAACCCGTTAACTGGACACTATGCTTTTGGGCCCACTTGCTAAAGGCCCACTTAGTAATTCGGGCTGATATTAGTTTTGGCCTGTTAAGGGCCCGTTTAACATTTCAGCCCTGTATTAATTTCATCCTGTTAAAAGCCCGTCATATAGTTGGGCCTAACTACGGCCCGGTTTGCATCCGGCCTGCTCGCAGCCGATATCTGATTGGGCCAAACAAGGACCAGACAATTTTGGCCTGTTAAAAGCCCGTGATTTGATTCACACAATCATGGGCCGGGGTTCATTTCGGGCTGCTGCGTAACTAGTAGGAATTAAGAACAAACCTACTCTATACAATAAAGAAATTACGGCATAGTAACTAAGAATAAACCTACACTACACAATAAAGGATTTAAGGTATATTACATCCACTCGGCATCAAAGTTCGCCATCAGTGATCATAAAGCGCAACAAAGATGCAGATTACAAAAACTGGGCACCATTGCAGCGTAACAAAATAATACTAAACCGAGACCACTTCCAAGACAGTTCAAGAAAGGTTAGCCTTGCAGGGGAACTGCTGCGCAAGCTGCTGAGCAAGGCTATGAGACCAGCCTAGCATGTCGGTCATAGCTTCTAGGTGTAGCTATTTAGCGATGAGGTTCTCATTGGTGTTCTCCACAATCTTTCTTAGAGATAGAACTTCAAGTCAAAGTTGAGTTGCGGAATGCCTTTCTACTAGAACTTGGGACTGAAGAAGTCAAACTGATTCAGTCAACGAATTCTGTGTGCTTGTCTGACTGTTAGTCTCAAGTAACTCGAACACTGCATCAGACAAGACTTTGGGGTTGTCTCGCTATCTTCAAGATGTTTTGCCTTCTTTGCTGCAATATATGTTGGGTTTGTCTCACAGCCTTCAGCAGACTTGTGCATGCCATCAGGCATATCACCCTGAAACAAAGTAGAGAGATGACAGGTTTTGCACGTGTATAAACAAAGATGATACCTGTTCTGTCAATTCTATCCAATTTCAAATTAGAAAATAAAGAGTGTGTTCAAAATATCAATAGCATAATTTGGCATTGTTCATAATGCGGGGAGCTTCACCACACTACTGGATTACCATGTCAACATAACAAGCATAGATGAAGGGCAAAGAAAATCATTGTATCTATTTTGGATAATGTGCATGGCATGTTGTTCATATCATCAGCCACATCAGTAAGATAAAACAGGAGATGACAAGGTGCAAATGTGGGCTGCTTCACCACACACTGGATTATAGATCCACAAAAACAAGCATACACATAGGGAGTATTAAGTAATGTGCATGGTATGAATAAGGAATTTGGTTTTACAAGTAAAACTTAGAACTTACGGTTCCTATGAACATGCATTTTGGTAGAAACAGCAAACTAAACAGCAGTAAACGATAGGGAGTATGAGCAAAATAAACAGCAGTTGAGGATAAAGGCTTTAGAAGGACTGACTTACATTAACAGCTAACACCGGCTTTATAATGCCCTTCTCCATGGCAAGGGAAGGATAACTCAAGAATTTCAGCACAGAATCTTCTTCATAAGCATTGCCTGTACTCTACATTTTGTAGAGAGTAATTATAGATATGATAATACTGGAAGGGATAGAGGATAATGAAGATAAGATGCAGATTGATGCTACATAATCAACTACCAATCCCTGGAAGTACAAGCGTTACAGGATAAAATGTACTGACAAGAGCAATGGGCTACACTTCTGCACTGGCATTGTCTGTGTATTCTACTTGTTGGTAAGATTAAATATAGATCTGATCTTTTTTAGTAAATGGTGGGCGAGGGAGATAAGATGCAGAATGCTACAAAATGAACCAATCCCTCTTACCATAATACAAGAGTGTTTTGAACATTGGTGTACTGTACAAAACGTTCTTATATTATGGGATGGAGGGAGTAGCTGTTAATGTAAGTACAGTGATAGACCACGTTCAGTCCTTACAAGAGGACTGCAGAGCTAAACCTCTTTAAAATCATTGGGTTGATTTTAAATTTATGTAAGAGTCCATACGGATCTTATAATGTCCACCAAATGGACGATTATGAGGCTAACATGTGCAGTGATGCTACATAATCAAACAGCTATGAAAGTAAGTATGGTCATACAGGGCAAGAGGTACTCACAAGAGCAATGCAGTGTGTAGTATAGTTGCGAGATTCTATGGTCCCTTGAGAATGAATGTTCTTCTACTAACAGTTTTCATGCAAGTGACACATTAAGGCAAATGCAGAAATGTAGTTCAAATTGTGATGTGATATCATAGACAGTACCTTACGCTGCAGCCGAGACCAATGTGTAACAAGATTATTCCAATCACTGTCAGATAAATGTAGCACCGGAGACTTTACAGAAATTTCGTTCAGAGGCTTGCCATCGAAGTGTGCTTTCCTCAGGTAGGAACGATACTTCATCAATGAGTGCTTGAAAAGTGCAACCAACCCTTGCTCGTCATCACAATCCAGTTTGCACCTCGCATATTTAAAAGAATGAAATCTTGTGTCTTCTGTCAGCAGAAACATATGCAGTAATGACCATGAATAACATTAGTACATTACTTACGCGTAAGTTGCAGAGGAAGACTAGAAATTGTTCTGTGTCTGCGGTATAATCTTTCCATGAAGGAAAGATGCACACAAAGTTCCTGACAACAACATAAGCTTCATCTTCTAAACTGGGAAGAAATGGAACAGGGGTCCTATTTGCTGCAATTGGGGCTCTCTCTGGTTCAAAAAGGGATTTGGCAACTGGATTTGGTGTACTCTTTGCTGGAATGGGGGTTTTGCGTCGTACAACTGGTGCTATGTCAACTGGCATAATCATACTGTTTGCTGCAGTTGGGGTCTGCTGAGTTGGGGCATAAAAAATGACCAGTGTAGTAGGGCTAGAGTCTGCTAGAGTTGGGGTATTTTGTGGGTCAGGTGATATTGCAACTACACCTAATGGGCTATTTGATTTATCAGGTGCCACTACCTTTTCCAAATACTTTGCTTGTGCTCCTCCATGATCAGCAATCGCCCTCTTCCTTTTGAACGTCTGATACACAAGAACATCATTTGAATGGATAAATATGGTATGATGAAAGATGGAATATGTACTGAAAATGGATAGGCAGGGCGTATTCACATACACAATGTGTAAACTAAGCTAATGGCAGTTCAACAAAGTAGAAGCAATGCAAAGCTTCAGTTGCAAGATATGTGCGAGTAATGTAACCTTGGAAAGTTAGAGCAAGTAGCTTGATGTGTGAATAAGATAGGGCATCTTCCTCTGACTCCTCCACTAGGGAGCTACATTGACTTAGGTCTCCCTCTAGCTCAGAATCACTGTTAGGATCATATTATGAGCATGAATCTGTAGGTGGAGAGTGTTTGCATTGCATTGCATCCAGACTTGATTTCAGTCCATTAATGCCAAGTTTGACGGCCATGGCATTGTTCTGCTTTATTCTTTTCATGCGCGCAAGCTCATAATCATTATGATGCTGTTCAGAATCTGAGATTCATGAAAACATAAAAAGTAGTCAGATTATCTATGGAATGCATTGTGGTTTCAACTCGGAGAGTGTCTCCCTGTAAACCCCTGCATATGTAAAGTTCACCTCCCCAACCGTGCTGACCAGACCACACACAGAGATACACACCCGAGCGGCGAACATGCATTTTCAAAACTAATTTAGGAACATTTAGCTGACCAATTAAACAACTTTGTTTTAATAATATCATATTCGTATTTGAACAACTAAGCTTGTTTAGCTTGATGGGTGGAGTAGTGTTATTATGACACGAAGCATGTATTCTGATCGTATAGTGATCATAAAAGGGGGAAACTCTAAGCATATATTTTTTAGCAAAAGAGGGTTTCCCCTCTGATTTCTATTAAAGAAACCACAACGGAACCAACATGATCAATTAAACCCTAAGCATGATCAATTAAACCATATTATGGCTGTGCCATGGCAGATTTGAAGCTGCAAACCGGAGAAATGATATTTAGCATCCATTGTTTGCTTCGAACTAAGAACTAAATTCTAAGAGCTGAAAAGAAAGTAGAGTAACCAAGTTAAGATCTATTTTCTGGTTGAGATCAAAAAGTTGAGGAGATATGAAGTACCACATCTCTTGCGGCGCCGTGTAGGCATCGGGGGTGCAATGGCTGTCGGTGGCGTTGAAGCAGATCTGCGACGGTAGATGGGTGCATCGGGGGATAAGTCCCGTTGTGGTGGAAGAGAAGGTCGTGTGAGCGGCCCCGGCAAAGAGGACGACGTCGCCGATGAAGCGAGAGAACGCGATGCAAGGCTATTGGTCCATCGCCATGGATGAGAAACGTCCATATCTAGCAGTGGACGATGCGATCTTGGTAGGCGCTCCGGCATGGTGGAGGACGGTGGCGATGGATGTGGTGGAGGACGGCGGTGATGGATGGGGTGGCAGACGAAGGCTGGTGTGGGAATGGAGTGTTCTAGCGCGGACGGTGTATGAATGGGAAAATGGAGGGAGAGGTACGGGGAACCATGTTTTTGGGACGCGCCTGTCTGAAATATGGGAAAGTTACGAACTTATCCTCCGTTTCAAATTTGGACGTCTCGTCGGTTGGGGATAGGACGGTAATCTCGCATCTCCCAAATGTTTGCCGGTAACTATTTCGGGCGAGGAGAGGGTGTTTTGCCGCCCACGGTTGGTGCCCACGGTGTATGAATGGGGCTGACAGGTAGGGCGGTTGTGTCACGTCTGATGGAAGTTACACATCTGCCTCTATTTAAAATATTAGCCTACATCTATTTCAGACGAGGAGAGGGTGTTTTGCCGCCCACCGTGTATGAATGGGGAATGGAGGGAGAAACAGAGGTCTTTCGGATGATCTTGAATCAAATGAGTTTTGCCGCCCATGTTTGACGCCCACCGTGACGGAATGGGCTCGGAGGCGGTCGTGTCATGTTTAATTGAAGTTACTAACCTACCCCTATTTAGAGCAGTGGAAATCGGGCCGATGGATTGTCCGTGTAATGGGTAGACAGTAATTTCCATCTCCCAAACACTTGGCTTCGGGCAGCCGATGTGGGAGTGGACATTTTGCTGTTTCTTTCGAATTTTGGGACAATAAGCATCCACGTTTACCCTGGCAACTAAATTCGAATCCATTTTGTATTCCTATATGAATCTTTAAAAATCATTCTATGTGTTTTTATATATCTTCAAAAGGACGACAAAGATGTATTCCACTGTCATATATGAATATGGTTTACAAATGCCGATACTCAAATTCAGAAACTAGAATCCAGTTTAAGGTGAATTCGAATATTTGGAACACTTCATGTCCAACTCAAATGTCACATGCAACATAATGTGTACTCCCATTTAGATATGTACACAAGCGATGTATCAAGATTCAAATACCAAGTCAATCAACCAAGAATGTACGGAACTAATAGACATATAAACACTTATAGAGTATATGGATCAATAATATCAACTAACATACATAAGCCAGGCCGCTGTACTTTTTTTGGCTACAACAACATCCTTTTTTTAGCCAGCATCTTGGCCCTTTCCGATGCGTGCCAATTATGGTCCATCTATACTACTATTGCTGAATGCACATTCAGCCCGATTGGCATATTTGTAGGTCTGGCACAGCGATCCAAATGAAATGTCTCCGAGTCTTATCAATTAATACATACCTGTGCTCAAATAAATTACAAACAAAAAAACAATTATTACATGATCTCTAAAACAAATGGTTTGATTGATTACATGAATAGACAACACAAAGGTTATTCAACTATGGAAAGAACATTTCACCTATGATTTACCAAGTAGGAATTTAATTTCCTTTTTTTCCTTCAGGACCTTAACAATCTGGTCAGTCTGAGCTTGCTTCGTTTTGAAATCCACCAAATATTTAATGGTTGTCTTGAGTACTGCTTGTGATTGTGCTGTTTGCTTCCTCAACATGTCAACTTCATCTCTAAGTGCAGAAGCAGAATCTCTTTCTACCACTAGTTTAGCCTCTAGAGCATCAGCAGTTGGCAATTCGTAATGCACGATTGGGCTGGTGCCACTGCTGTGGGATGATGCAACGTCCATGGGGACCTCACTCTTTGATCTTGGGCTAACCTGTTTTGCCATTAAAGTTCCGATTGGATTCAGAAAAGTTGAAATTAGCAAAACATCTCAACTGGGAGTTATAATAGCAAACCAGTTACACAAACAACGACTTAAAGAGTTTCAGTTGGATGCTGAAAAGTAGTTATTAACATCATTGTAACCCGCTGTTGCAGCAGCAAAGCAGTTAAACAAACAAGTAGATATTTAAGTTAAGGCAAACAGGTAATTCTTAACAATAAGTATCAAACACATAGATAGGCGCAGTCTACAATATGATTAACAGGCTGTGCCATTATGTAATCAGTAGCAAACTAAATTAAGCCAAGCAACATAATTGAACAATTTTGCAATAAGTGGCTAACTAAAATTCTGAGAAGCAGGTAACTGAACTTACGCTAGTTCTTTGTACAGGCACACTACAACATCTTTTTCGCTTACAAGGTTGTACGAAGGAGTCCATGGCATCAATTGTTTGGATACGCAGTCCCAATACTTCTTTCTTCCCACACTGCATGGGTAAGTCAAATGGTTAATCTGGTAAGATGGTGCGTCCTTGATATGTTATATGAGGACGTGTAGTCAGACTAGTTGTAGCCAAACACATCACACTGGCTTTCACTGTATATTTCATGCGATTACTTTTGGCATATCGAGATCTAAGCAATCTATAATAGGATGAAAAGACTGGCATCCTTCACATTATTGGCGAACTTAGTTCATAGAAACAAGCAATTCAACCATTCTGTGGGTAAATCAAAAGCGCCACTGGAATATTTTTCACTATCCAATCATACACGCAAAAAGGGGCAATGCCACCATAGGGGCTGGTATGGGCGGCCGCCTCAGGTGGCTGGAAAGTGTGCACCTAGTTTGAGTCGTCCAGGTTGGCCCATGCTAGTTTTGTTCGTCCCAACGCACGAGCAGGCAATGTAAAAAATGAAGAAAAATGTTTCAATTTGGATGGTCCAATAACATAAGTGCAAGGCAGGCCCTATAGCAGGCTCGCGGCCCAAACGAGCGCCTCCCATATCGATCGACAGCAGGAAAAATCCCAATTCATTCGCTCCAGCCTCCAGTCTGGTTCGCTCCTAACCTAGCCGCCGCTGGACAGACCGACACAGCACTTCCTCGCGCCCTGGTTGGAGGGCGGTCACTGGGCTTCAAGCGAATGGAAGGACAAGAAGATGAAGATCCAACCCAGGGTGTAGCCTGCGTGGGAGGCAGCGGCGGCAGCACGGGCATGGCATCGAGCTTGCGCAAACGGACAGTCACAACTTGCAAGAGTAGCATGCACAACGAGCAGGTACATCACATCCCTGATTATATCTAATTCAACTCTTCAATTTCTAGCCAATAGTTAAACCTGACGGTGTTGTAAAATGGCTTGTATGTAGGGAATCTATGAGAAAATGAAACCAATTTCTACTTATTTTATAACTCCCCCAATCAATACTGAACTGACTAAATCTGATGTATCTAATCAAGTTTCTGGTGCAAACATACAAGCTCATGTTGTTCTTGAGCCTGAAGTGTCTAATGAACAGACTGCTAATGAAGGATTTGATGCAAAAAAAATACATGCTCCTGGTGATGAACATATAGTGTCTAATGAGGGATCTAATGCAAGCATTTTGCAAGCTCATTGAAGGATTTAGTGTCTAATGATGATCTACTATGTTGAGAGAGACAGAGATTTGCAGGCATTGAGGACAAGCAAATTATAGTGCATTTTCATAGCTTGAGGAAATGTCGAGGCCATCTACCAGAAAGTCCCCGTATCATGACAACATAGCATAAATACTTTTCTAATTTGTTGTTTGAAACTATTGGCATACTTATGCAGGATAGATATATTGATATGCAGTTTGCGCACAGGTTATACGTGTAATTACACTTCGATATTTTCAGCCAGAGAACGAATAATTCAAGCAGGTACAGACCATGTTTGTAGTCCTTGTACACCATGTTGCATTTTGTGTTTTTTGGTGCTTGCATCATTTAGTGTTTATAATCTGAACTACTTTGGATCATTAGCTGGTTTTCAAAGTGCAGGTAGCTTCACATTTCTCAAGTTATGTTGATTTCCGGAGTGCAAGTGCCTTCGTATTTTTTAAGTTAAACGTTCGCCCCTAGTAACTTGAATTCGTGGATCAGCCACTGCACACAAATCATACATGAATGCCAGTACGAATTAAATGAAATGCAGGGACTTACGCTAGCTCGTTGTACACGCTCACTGCAGCTCTGCTTGCGCTTGGGATGTTCCATGTACAAGTCCATGTTACCACTTGCTTGGATGTGCAAGCCTTGTGCTCCTTGCATCCCCCTCTGCATTTTTGACACGGCGAATGGTTGATCAAATAAGAGGAATCGGCCTTGATGTTGTACCGGAGGACAGATACTTACAAGGTTATACGGGTGTGCAGGATGTGTACCAGATCCTGTAGCGCCATCATGCTTCGCTAAAATATGGATTTGCTTGTTTTAGATGATATCTCCAGAAGAAATAAGAGTTAAGGTCAGAGTTGCATAGGCGTGTAAGCTAAGAGAGCAGTGAAAGGATATCCAAACATCGTTGGAACAGTGCACAAGGGAGTGATGTGTGGATACCTAGTTCGGGCCGGCGTTTGGGCATGCTCGCCTAGCTAGACTGCAGGTCACTCCAGAGCCGTCGAGGGTGATGCGCTGGCGTTGGCTGGCCGCACACGGATGCAGATCTTGAGTGGCAGCGGAGCACTA